>NW_006256877.1:3995809-4161270 GCF_000478725.1 Eutrema salsugineum | reverse complement strand
TGGCATAGGATGGGATGATAATAAGCTGTAAAAATGATCGAAACTCTTGAATGCACATAACAAAATACTCAAATGTGTCCAAGATAATGTTTTAAAATTAGCTTATGTCACTTTAATTACTTGTGTACTATAACTGTTAACTTGCAAACAAGAATACAAAAGCATTACTTACACAAGTTCTCATCTATCATTCTCTATAAACAATATTTTGTGATAAAACACAAAAAAACCATATTAGCAAACAAAATTATGAACCATATTATTGCAAAAACGTAAGTAACAATAGAAATATCTATTGGTCATCATTTGTAATAAGCATAAGTGTATTGGTCATGTTATGTATTTTTATCACCTAAGACAACACATTATATCTAAAGCCACATAAAAGAACATTAGTAGACTACACGACGAAGTCTACTTTGATAAACTAAGTACCTAAAAAATCGAAACTTCTGATTCAACAATAAATATCCAATGAAATGAAATAAAATTCACTGGGTAGTTCAATCACTTACTAAGAAGCAATTCTAAACAAAAAAATTTGAAAAATAGTTTAAAAATTTGCTTAAAACGCGTTTTAAAAAAAACGTCAAAAGTAGACTTCTAAAGCAGACTTCGAATGTAGACTGGAGGAGAAGTCTACTTTGATAAGCTAAGTACCTAAAAAATCAAAACTTGTGATTCAACAATAAATATCCAATGAAATGAAATAAAATCAATGGATAGTTCAATCACTTACTAAGAAGCAGTTCTGAACCAAAAAATTTGAAAAATAGTTTATACATTTGCTTAAAACACGTTTTAAAAAAAACATGGGAAAGTAGACTTCTATAGTAGACTTCAATTGTAGCCTGGAGGAGAAGTCTACTTTTTCATCGAGAAGTCTACTAATGAAGTCTACTTAAAAAAAGGTCATTTTTGCAATTGACCAATCTGTTGACTTTTCCTTCAGTAGACTTCAAGAGTAGACTTTAGGCAAAAAATGTTACTTTAGCAATTGACCAATGCGTTGACTAACTTAGTAGATTTTTATTGTAGACTTCATGTAAGAGTAGACTTCTCTGGCAGTCTACTTTTGAAGTCTACTTTTTAAATAGAAGTCTACGGAACAAAATAGGTTGTTTTTGCAATTGAATTTTTTTAGTAGACTTCACGATGAAGTCTACTCAAAAAAAGATTCCTTCCAAGTTTGACCGAACACAATAAGTAGACTTCACAAAGAAGTCTACAAACTGTAGACTTCTTTGGGAAGTCTACTGAAGTTTTTTGGGATTTTTTAAATTTTTTAATTTTTGAAAAACAGAATTCAAACACTAAAATGACCTATACGTTTTTGGTCAAACTACAAAAGTAACTTTAAAGTAGACTTCGTATGCAGACGTAAGCAGTAGACTTCATAGGGAAGTCTAAATCAAAAAGTCAAAATACGGTCAACTACAAAAATAACCTCTTTTCTTTAGTAGACTTTTTGAGCCTTCAAACGAAGCCTACTAAGGTTTTTTTGTTTTCAAAGGATGTCGAGTAGACTTCTCGTGAAGTTTAACGAAGTCTACTTTTAAAAAGTCAATTGCAAAAATAACCTTATGTTGACTAGTAGACTTCAGTATACTTCACGAGAAGTCTACTTTCGCGATATGAAAACTGAAATATGGAGAAATTGAAGTGCGACGATTACCTTTTACAAAATTGAGCTCGGCTACAGTTCTTTTAAGCACCCAGAACTCAGAATATCACCAAAAATAAGTAACCCAGATGTTAAGTAACCAGAAATCACCGAAAATGCATGACTTTTGGCATTGTAACTTAGCCCAGGATGTTTTGGAGAAGAAATTATGAAAGAATGAGGAAGGTTATGAGTGAATGAGCTTAAATATTTACTTATTACAGCTTTAATATTGGTTGATAAGCATTTATTCCATTTTCATGGTTGTTCATGGTGGTTGAAGGTATTGAAGACGATGACATTCTCGTAATTAAAAAGTCTTTAGAAGGTCTAAGAAGACTTTAACCAATTAAAGAAAAATCGAATTATTAGATGTATAATGGCATTTTCGTTAATAGTTTAAGTGGGAAGGATAAAATTGTGAGAAAATGACAAAAGTTGGAGAGAGAAAAAAAAGAGGTTAGTTTTGTGTTTGACTTTGAAATATGGGTTAAATCTGAAACTCTCCCTAAAAAATGATATATAGCTTATAATTCAGAAAAAAAAAAACTCATTTTGATATTATATCTATATATGTATAAACTATAAATAAAATTAAACTGCATGCCCTTTCATTACATAGATTTTACATGAAATTGCCTACGAATCTTTTTTCTTCATTTCATCTTTTTTTTTTAATGTAATTTCCTCATATATATTGATTAATGCAATCGATTTTAAAAATATAATCTTTATAGAACATAAGTCTCCTTCACACTAAAAAGTGTAGAATGTACAATCAATTTTGTTTCTTAGTATGAACTATGAAGTGTAGAATGTTGTTGATTTATAATCATACTTTTACAGAATGTGAACATATCGGGTCATTGTATTCTAGAGTGATATATAGACTATTAGTCGGTACGGCTAGTGTCTTCTCTTGATAGCTAGTTTATGAGGTTCTCAGATGAGAATGATACATATGATCAATCATCAATCCCGGGAAATATTTTGTGAATTTGATAGCCACATATAACGATACGGTTTGGTTGATAATACCATACAGTACATTTCTTATTTCCATGCTTTCTTCCATGTTGTCAATTCCATATTTTCTCTTTCAAAGGGGACATTATGTAAAACATGTCTTCTGGCTCTCTATAAGGCGATCAAATTGTTGTGCATCTCAAATTTGCTTGGGCATTTTGCAATTCACACAAAACATGTTTAATTGTTTTTTAGATAAACAACACCCTTGACATATGAAATCAATACTAACGTATCTTGTTTTAAAACGTTATATGCTGTAAAGAGTGCATCTGATATAGCTCTCTAAATGAAATGTTATATATTTTGTATAATCCTCAACTTCCAAATCTCCATCTCCAATTCCTAATAAACCACATGACGGTTGTTTCCTTTTCTTCTTTAATTAAATGGGTAAGCTATCTTATAACCAGATTTCACCAAATATTTATTAGAATTTTTCAGAAAGGGAGTTGGAGTTTTACGGACTTTTAAATATAAAAAGGAAAATGAGAGAAAAGTAAAAAAAAAGTGTATTCTTTCCACAAGAAAAAAAAGTGCTGACCAGATTGAAAAGGAAACAAATAAAAAAGCCAAAAAGAGAAGAAAAAGAGATCCTTTTGTAAAAAAAAGTCCACAATAACCAAAAAAAAAGAAAACTTGTGGCTGAGAATCCTCACGTGTAATGACGTGGCACTCTGGGCGAATCAAAAGGTTGTACAACTCGCGAGATCACAGCAAAACTGTAATCTTTTTTCTCGCAAAGACAAAAAAATAAGGATTGCAAAAAAAAAAAAATCCAAATTAACAAATCGAGAAACACAGAAACAAAGAGAGAAAAACTCAGACAACCACCGAAAACAAGACAGTCGTTTCCTCTCTCTCTCTCTTTCTCTTTTTTAAAAAAAAAAGATTGTAGCTTTTTTCTCTGTCTTCTCAAAAGTTTCCGCTTTTTTCTCGCTGGTGAGAAAGAAGAAGAACAAGAAGTGAGGCATAACAAAAAACAAAACAAAAAACTTGATGTCTGATCCGGCGATTAAGCTATTTGGGAAGACGATTCCTTTGCCGGAGCTTGGTGGAGATTCTTCTATCAGCTATACCGGAGTTTCAACCGAACATCAAGACCAGAATCTTGTTCGGTTATCAGATTCGTGTACCGGAGATGATGAAGGGATGGGTGATTCCGGTTTAGCAGGAGGAGGAGGAGATGACGGTGGTTTTCGCGGTAGAGATAGCGAGAGTGAAAAGGTAAGGTTTTTTTGGATTTTGTGAATTTGTTTATCGATTTTGAAGAAGACCCATGATTTATTACACGGAAATGACCGATGGGTTCATGTTAGATTCATTAAAATCATAGTTTCTTATAATAAAAAGCAAATCTTGTTTGGTGTGTTTATGTTGAACTTAGGTTTCAATCGCTTTTAGGGATTTTTTTTTTTTTCAAAAAATAGTAAATCCGGATTTTCAAATGATTCAAGTGATTTGAGATCTCAATCAGTTTCATTAGGTTTGGATGGCGATTGTTTTGGTTCTTTCATCAAATTTTAAGTTCTCGATATTTGATTTGCTGAAGAACTTTTAGAGCTTTACGCCGTTTTTACTCATTAAAATTGTTAGCTTTTCTGATAGCTTTGAAATTGTTATTAGTATTTCATTAAATCTGTAACTGGATCTCTGGAAAGCTCCATAATCAGTGTTCTGATTTTCTCGAAACATTATCAATCTAGTTTCACTGTGATTCTGATACATTTGTTAGTTGTTTCTCTGCTCCTTTTAGCTTTGGTTTGCAGTTTGTTTGATTAGGATACAGAACATACACTAATGTAACTTTTTTGATCAAATTTTTATGTCTATCTTAGGAAGAAAAAGATAACGAGTGCCAAGAAGAGCACAGAGAAGAAGAGTCATTGAGGGATGAGTCTAGTAACGTTGCTACAACATCTGGTATTACAGAGAAAACAGAAACAACAAAAGCTGCAAAGACAGAAGAAGAGTCGTCACAGAACGGGACTTGCTCTCAAGAGACGAAGCTAAAGAAACCAGACAAGATTCTCCCTTGCCCGCGATGTAACAGCATGGAGACCAAGTTCTGTTACTACAACAACTACAACGTTAACCAACCTCGCCATTTCTGCAAGAAATGTCAGAGATATTGGACAGCTGGAGGAACCATGAGGAATGTTCCGGTTGGTGCAGGGAGACGCAAGAACAAGAACCCTGCTTCTCATTATAACCGTCACGTAAGCGTAACATCTGCGGAAGCTACTATGCAGAAGGCGGCGATAAGAACCGATCTTCAACATCCTAATGGTACAAATCTCCTCACTTTTGGCTCTGATTCAGTCATATGTGAATCCATGGCTTCAGGATTGAATCTTGCTGACAAGTCAATGATGAAGACACAAACCGTATTGCAAGAACCTAATGAAGGAGGCTTAAAGATTACAGTTCCTATAAACCCATCAAACGAGGAGATTGGAACAATCAGCTCATTGCCAAAAATTCCATGCGTTCCAGGACCACCACCAACTTGGCCTTACGCTTGGAACGGTGTTTCGTGGACGGTTGTACCGTTTTACCCTCCGCCTGCTTACTGGGGAGTTTCACCGGGGACATGGAACAGCTTCACTTGGATGCCACAACCAAATTCACCTTCTTCTGGTTCCGGTCCAAATTCTCCAACGCTTGGTAAACATTCACGAGACGAGAACGCTGCTGAACCAGGAACCGGTTTTGAAGAAACAGAGTCACCTGGTAGAGAGAAGAGCAAACCGGAGAGATGCCTTTGGGTTCCCAAGACGCTGAGGGTCGATGATCCAGAGGAAGCTGCTAAAAGTTCGATATGGGAAACATTAGGGATCAAAAAGGACGAAAAGGCGGATACTTTTGGAGCTTTCAGATCACCAAACAAAGAAAAAAGCTGTCTTTCTGAAGGGAAACTTCCGGGAAGACGACCGGAGTTGCAAGCGAATCCGGCTGCTCTGTCTAGGTCAGCAAACTTCCATGAAAGCTCATAGAAAACGAAGATGATTTGATTTGTTTTGGGTTCAGTCTTGTGTTCCAAGAAAGCAGGTGAGTCCTTTTTGTACATATTATTAGCTCTATATATATATGGTTGACATAGTGAGGGACAAGTTTAGTTTTTGGGTTGCAGAGTGAAAGTTTGTTGTATCATAAAGGGAAAACCCTGAAACTGTAGTTAAATAAATCTTGCAGCAAAATAATTTAAGGTCTTGAAAGATTTGCCATTTTTTCATTAAAATTAAGATTTGTTTAGTAAGCTTAAATCGAATATATGCCGATCATGACTTTGTGTTTGTTCATAGATTAATCAAACATCCCAAAATCTGGTATCCATGTTGATCAGGACTTTGAGTGTTCACAGAAAGATTCAAAGGAACATTGTTTTCTAATTTAGAATCTTTTTCCAAAAGTGTTTTGATATTATAGAAACTTCAATATTGATTCAATTGTTTTGATGCTAGAGGATACAATTTAGAAACAATTCGATGAATATTGTTCTTCTTGTTGCTACTAATTACTTCATCCAATTCATTTTCAATATTGTTTTAAAAGTTGTTAAACAAATATCATTTTCAAAAATTTCATCTAATTTTTTCACATATTCTTAAAAAACCATAACAATATATTTAATTTCTTTCTTAACTCACATAAAATGCAAATCGACATTTCTATTGAAACTAGAAAAAGTATTTTTCAAGGGGAACCAATCCAAACATTACGTTTGGAAAAATTTGTAGAGAACAAATGTGTTGTATAACCTAGGATTAAAGTATAATATGAAAAAGAACCCACACTGATTTGGATTGACACTTTGACAGAGTCAGCCAGATAGAAGATTAGTTCATATTGACCAAAACAACCAATGAAAGACCATATTGATTTGAGAAAATAATAAAGTTTGTGAAAAACGCCAAAAAGAAAAAGAAAGCCTTTGGCACTCACTATCTTGTTTGTTCACTTCCATTGTCCAGGAAATTACTAACGAAATTAGTTGCAATGTGACATTAATTCGCGTGTTCCTTTTTTTTCATGTCCCCAATAAGTAGGAACATGAATTAGTCATCATTAATCACTTTGGAGTTTAGTCAAACAAGTCACGGATCATGGTAAGAAAACAAATAACCAGTAGTTTAATTGCTTTCTACTTTTCAGTATTAAATTGTGGAAATTAGCTATCTTTAGAGTCTTTCAACAGCTTTATACAGTATTTCTCAGTTTACGGCCATAGTCAATAAGAGATTTAAAGTTAATTATCTACATATTATAATCTATAAATTTTGATGTGTCAAGACTGAGTCTTTGGTTGATAAAATACAAAACCGGTTAATTTTATGTACTAGAAAAAAATTAGTATTATTAAATTTTAGTATTGGATTTTTAGGTTTACGAAAGGATGTTTTGATACTATTGAAAGCTTTTGTCGCATTTTGATTTGGTTGGCGTCACCTAATAACCATTGTAAGTTGAAAGTGGACGATTTATGAATGTTATATTAAATTGCTCTATATATTCCAATTTAAGACCATATTCAATATCAAATTTAAAGTTAGTTATTTAAGTATGAATTTAAGAATTTTATAAAAAATTTAAATTTTATTTGTGTGGATTCTTTAATATTTTTTGTTATATTTTAGGTTTTAAAAAATGATGTACACTGTTTAGGAAATTTTCAGTTTTCGAGAAAGGGCAAACTCCAGCTAAACAGAAAAAACGTGAAAGTCTGGAAAACACGATGGAGGTGTGTTTTCCGAAGACTCTCCGACGTTCAATTCAGAAAACAGCTCAAAAGACCACCAAATGGTTAACCGAAAAACATAAAGAAGTCAAAAAACTATAAAAGAAAAATGGGCTGAGAATCTTTGAAAAATGTAGGATCTGCTCGGGCCTTTGGAAGGAAATGAGCTTTTTGCTGTGGAAATAAAAAGAAAAAGAAGAGTTTTTGGGTGAAATATTCCACGGTTTAGGAACCGTCATGGAGGTGATGCGAAGAGGAATGACCGGAAAAGATGGTCGGAAAAGTATTGAGTGCCTTCACATAAGAACCACAAGTATCTAGAGAGATATCGTGAGACTTGAGATGGCTGAAAAAGATGTGAACTCCTTCGTGTAGGAAAAAGCAAAGTATTTATAAAGAGTATCTGACCTAGATTAGCATACCGGGTTGATCCGCGAATAGTGAGTCGGGTGGATTGGCCCACGACCGACTTGATTGGGCTCAAATCTTGTGAGGGCATCATGCTTCTGGCAGTCTCACCAACTTTCTTTGGCATGTTCTGCCTGCTATAAGATCGTTCTTTGGCACGTTCTTTTTGTCTTCAGTGTACGAGTCGGGTCGGCGGTTCAGACGCGGTATGGGTCTTTGTTGAACCTCTATTTTTCCTCCTGTCTCCAGCAAAAGGTCACTGTCACCTGACACACATAAAGAAGATGTCAATCTCGTTAGTTTGTAAGGATATGGGTAATCAAATCAGACTAAAACAAATTCATATTGTCGAATGGAGGGAAATTTGAATAGTGTTTCCGCCTAAAAGGTCTATCATACCTAATTCGGTTCCCTCGATACTGGGACTAGGCTGTTGAGGATGAATGACTTCGCTCTCGGGTATATGTACTGACCACACTTCTTTATATTCTGACCATTCCAGATCACTGAGCATACGTCTAGGATATAGAGAATGTGGCATCTCCTCCTCCTGACCACTCAGTTTCCGACTTCTTTGTTTCCAACAGTGTGGTCTGCACTAACAGATACGAGAAAACTAAGAACAGGAGGCTTATCGTGCCGGATCTCCCAAATCCGAATGGATTCGAGGCCCAATGCTATAAGCTTAAATCGTATTGGACCTTATAATTTAGTTTAGGAAACCAGACACCACGTGCAAGCACACGATTCGTCCATATAAAAATGATTGAATTTATCTCTAACATACAGTAATTATGAAATTCATTCAAATGATTTTATATACAATTATTTTTAAGTTTTTTTTTAGTTTTGAATAATACCGGATTTAAAGTTTTAGTTGAATAACACCATAGTTAAAAACTTTGGAGCATAATTTTTAAATATCAGATTACAAAAAGTCCAACGAGTAAATAACAGCGTGAAAGCGCATATTTCAAATCGAATAAGGAGGCTATCTGAAAATTTTGAACTATCCAAGTTAGATATATTGGCCGGCCATTCTTTGTATACAAACAATTGAGATAACACCTGTTTAGAATTAAATTATATTAAATCCATGATTAGATAACACCTGTTTTTGTTTTGTCCCTTTTGATTTTAATTTTTTTAGTTTCGTTTATATAAGATGTCTAAATTTCGGCAAATTTTTGTTTCTTCTAAATTTCTGCTTAAATAGTAGTTTTATAATTGAACTGAATCACACTGTCGGAACACGATGAAGCCAGACGTGACATCCCTGTTAACAATCATAGATATAAAATAAAATTGTTGCCAACAAAAGAATTATTTATAAAATACAATTGTTGCCCAAAAAAAAGAGTATAAAATACGATTGTTGCCCAAAAAAGAAGCATAAAATACTGTTAAATAAATTAAAAATAGTAAACGGACCAAACTTACCCTCAAATGAATACAAAAAAACAACTCCCATAAATGGTGCATAAGAAATTTCCTCTTATCTTATTTTTTTCTTTCTTAGACTAAGTTTCTTTGTAAGTTTCCTCTTTTTTTTTTTTTTTTTTGTAAGTTTCCTCTTTCCCTTTCCTTCCTGCTCTCTTCTTCCAACTGCACCTTCCTCACTTTTGCCTCTCCACCAAAATTTTGTCTACATTGACTTGTTCATCATGCATTTATATATAGCCATGAAACAATCTCATACCTCTCACATCTTCTCCAAAACATATATTTCATTCATTTGCTAAGTTAACTTTTGAAAAAGAAAAAAAAAAACTAACAAAAATAGTTATGACTGTAGCCCACTTATACTGTCTTATAACCATGGAGAAGAGTTCCTTGTCTGAATGCAAACACTCTTCTTCTTGTTCTTCTTCTTCTTCTTTCCCTTTGTTTGGCCTGATCGATTTCCTCCTCATCAGTTTTTTCAAATGGGTTTCTTTTGCTCAGATCTTTTTCCTCAGATTTTGGCCTCTTTTACAACACCAGCAGCTATGTGTTTCCGAGAAGAAGAGCAAAGATGTCGAGTTCCAGAGTTCGATCAAACATGAAGAATATGATGATGATGATGGTCTTTGCAGAGAAGATGCAGAAATGGTGATGAAAAGGTTAGGACTTTTCACCGACCAAGAAAGCGAGGGACTTCAACAAAGGTACAGTTCCGAGGAGCTTTCGAATCTGTTTGAAGAGAAAGAGCCAAGCTTGGAGGAAGTGAAGCAAGCTTTTGATGTCTTTGATGAAAACAGAGATGGGTTTATCGATCCTATAGATTTGCAGAGAGTTTTGACCATCCTTGGCTTAAGGCAAGGATCTAACCTTGATAATTGCAGGAGAATGATCGGATCATTCGATGGAAATAAAGATGGAAGAATCGATTTCCATGGATTTGTGAAGTTCATGGAGAACAACTTCTGCTGAAATCTTATTTCCTGAAGTAACAATCTTATCAACTTTCTGCACTTCTTTTCTTCTTGCCTTCGTTCTTTGCTTTTGAGATTGCATCTGTTAATATGGTTGTCTCGTCACCTATCTTGTAAAAAAAATTATCATAAACTTTAATATCAAAAGCTCCTATAAACCACAAAACCAATGAGATCATAAATTACTGTCACAGACATGAATAATCTATCAAAACGTGTTTTTTGAAGAGGCCTAAGCCTGAAATCCAAGAAAAAAAAGAACTGTTAATACACTATTTACACTAAGGAACTCTACTACTTACGATAATCAGAGCGCCTGAGGCGGCAGTAGGCAATAGCACTAGTTATCTTTCCACGAGGTTCTAACTTCCGGTTTAAATCTTCACCAGTAATCACAACAAGAACAGTGACCATCTTGGAAATGATGGAACCGATTGGAATCTCTGACAACTATTAATCGGTTTGAGAGCCTCGAGATAAGCTTGATCGCAGCGTGACAATCATCACATATCCTCACGTTTTTAGTCACGTACAATGGTGAGTTCTCGGGCGTTTTCATCAGACCATATGCCACAGCTAGCTTCTCGCTATGGTAAGAGAGGCTGTTTTCTCTTTGTTCTTCATCTACGTCATGGAAAACTCCAGCAACATCAGCTGAATACCCTAATGTCCTAATCTTTGACAAAACCTCCTTCACCTTTGCATAAATCAGCATAATCTCGGGATGTTGATTATCCTCTGAAAGAAACACATGGGTTTGATTCCGTATACCTATCCAGCTTACTCCAGGCTCCTTCTTAACTCGCCTTTCCTTCATCAAAGTACGCACTTTTGCCACGCCTCCCCACTCCTTTGACTTGGCATGAATATTGGATAACAATATGTAAATTCCTGAATCGTTTGGATGCCTCTCAATGGCAAATTCAGCGACCCGTTTTCCTAAACTGTAATTCCGGCGAACATAACAAGCATTTAGCAAAGCTCTCCATGCAACAACATCCCATTCAACTGGAGCTGTTCTCATGAAATTCTCAACCTCCTCGAACAATCCAGCCTTGCTCAAAAGTCCAACAATGCATGTATAATGCCGTAGATCAGGCTGAACACCAAATTGGTTCATTAAATGGGTAAAGAAGTAATGACCTTGCTCCACAAAACCAATATGGCTACAAGCATGTAGAACGCCGATAAAAGTTATGTGGTTTGGGAACTCTCCTGCAATCATCATTTCGTCAAAGGCTTCAAGCGCTTCCTTCCCAAGTCCATGATGTGAGAATCCACATATCATTATGTTCCAAGTAACTATGTCCCTAAAAGCCATGCCTGAGAATGCTTTCCACGCATCCTCAATGCTGCCACTTTTGGCGTACATGTTAACCAATGCATTACCAACCATGACATGGTTCCTAAAACCAGATTTCACAACAACCCCAAGTAGAAGATCGCCGTGTTTTAGAAGGGATAACTCTGCGATCGAGTTTAACAAAACAGCAAACGTGAACTCATTAGGGGGAATCTTTTTAGTTCCCATCTTTGCAAACAGATTCAGAGCCTCTTCAAAAAACTTATTCTGGAAGTAAGCATCCATGATCGATGTGTTCAAGACAATGTTTTGAGAGTGTGTCTTGTCGTAAACTCTCTGAGCATATACTACTTTACCACATTTTCCATACATGTTAATGAGTGCACCACTTACATCAACATTGCTTTCCAAAAAAAGCCTTACAATTCGGCTATGAATCTGCCGAGCCAATTCCAAATCTCTGAGATTAGTGCAAAGCTTTAAAGAAGACGTGTACGTGAAGCTGTCCCACACCAAATCCTCGTTAATCATCCGTCTCAACACATAAAACCCTTCTTTTAAAGCACCAGACTCTAAATACCCACTAAGAGCCGAATTCAAAACAAGAAGATCACAATACGGAAGATCATCCAAAATCCGGATAGCTTCTCCTGTGCCGGAACATGAAGAATACATGTAGACAAGAGTGTTCCGTACAAACTCATGAGACATCAAACCATACCTAAGGAAAAAACCATGACACTGCTTACCTTCTTCGATTCTCCCAGAGCTTGAACAAGACTTGAAAACTGTAGTGGCTACGTACTCATTGGGCTCCGTCTCACCAGAAAAAACCATACTTTTGAACAGTTTCAAAACTTCCAAATCAAACCCAGAATCTTGATAACCTTTCATCAACGCAGACCAAGAAACCACATCTCTGTCAGGCATTGCATCGAACAGCTTGCGTGCACGAACGGTTTTCCCGCACTTTACATAGAAATTGATCAGGGAATTGATCTGATAAATGTCCTCAGCTCGAGACGATTGGTTCCTAACGATAAGATGAGCGTGAATCGATTCGCCAGTCCTCAGATAACTTGATTTAGCACAGTCTTTCAAGAGCATGTTAACGTGATCAATCCGTGGAAGAGTTTCGATTGTTTTGGGTAATAAAGACGCAATCTTATCCCACCTTCCCATTCTTCGTTCGATCACAGACAAGGCGGACATGGCGCCAAAATTTGTTCCTTGTCCGAAAGCACCAAGCGCGGCTCAAAGGTTTAAACTTTAACGGGGAAGAAGAAGCTCTGTATCTCTCTATAGTCTCTCTACATTAGCTCAAGTCGGTTTGGTTAATTTAATTTCGATTTGGTTAGACCGGAAATCAGATTTCCGGTATGATTTCGGTTTAACTTGGGTTGAACAAACATAATCAAAGAAGATTCTTTGATTCTCACCTCTCTCGATCTTTGTACTTCTTCTCTATAATCCTCGCAAGATTGGAGCTTAATTGCCGAGAAATTTAGGGTTTTCTCGAAAGGGTAAAGGATGAGTGTAAATAGAATCAAGGATTTAGGGCTTCCATTAATTAATCTCGTTAAGCTTAGAGGAACACCGATTTTGCAGCAATTGCTTCTAGAAGAAAGGCTTCTTAGATCTTCTTCTGAAAATTGGTGTATCATTAACGATGGAACCAACTCACCTAACATTGTCATGGGTATGTCTGGGTAAGAAAGCTTTAATCTTTACACAGAATGGTTTGGTTAAAAATCTTACATTGTAGTTACAATCATTGCGAAAGATGTTGTTTTTGTCTTTTTGAGAATGTGAAGTTTTGATCTTTTCACAGTATGCTTTAGTTAAAATCCTACATTTGTGGTTTGTGATTTTGAGTATGTGAAAGTTTTAATCTTTTACACAGGAAGCCATGTGAACTTGTTGAGCTTGAACCTGTTATAAGAGATCAGATTCCGGTTATTAAGCGGTTCTCTGGAGGAGGAACTGTGATTGTTGATAAAAACACTCTCTTTGTGAGTTTGATTTGCAATAGAGATGATGTTCCACATGTTCAGCCTTATCCACGTTCTGTGATGGCTTGGAGCGGTTCGTTGTATAGTGATGTGTTTAACGGGATTGGCGATTTTCAGCTTCGTGAAAACGGTTTGTCTGCGGAAATCTGATGAATGTTCTTTCTTGTTTGTTGTTTGTGTGTGTTTCTTGTGTTGACACATTTTGAAAGTTTACTTTTTTGTATTATGAAATTTCAGATTATGTTTTTGGTGATCGTAAATTTGGTGGAAATGCTCAGTCGATAACGAGGAATAGATGGATTCATCATACGTCGTTTCTATGGGACTATAGTGAGAGTAACATGGCTTACCTTAAGCTGCCTTCAAGAGTGCCTAAGTACCGGCTTGTAAGATTTCTAATTTTCGTTTCGGTATAAATGATTCGGTGTGCAATTTAGATTATTTGATATCGGAGTATTGCAGGAAAGAGATCACACAGATTTCATATGTAGAATGAAGGATTATATTGAAAGATCGGTTTTTATAGAGAAGACCATAGAGGCGGTGAGAACAAGATTCACGTTGAAGGAACTTAACTTGGATGAGATCGATGATTCTTGTAGAGAGCACTTAGAAAACACTAGACTCCTCACAATGGATGAGCTTAAAGAAGCAGTGGCAAACACAACTCGGAGTGAGAGTATTGCTCAAGCTGTTTAAGTCTTTATACTTAAAGATTCAGTTTCTAGAGTGGAGCTCAGAGAATTCTTGCAATAAACGTGTGCTGGTAATTTAATCTTCTGAAACCGAAAATTCGAAAAAATAGAGGAACAAATTCTTGATTTTCTTGTACAAATGCAACCTTGTTGTGTTAAATGCTTCAGAGATTAAGGTTACAATAATGAAGATTCTTAATTGAGTTTCTTCTTTTGTTTTCCTTTAAGAAGCTCCTACTCCGAGAAAATCAATAAACCTTGGGGGTTTAGTAATCTCATAATATCTGGCCACCATTGTATTTTCTGCTTCTGATGATGACAGTGATGAGGACGGTGATGATGATGATGGTTGAGAGATTGAGACATGTGGTGTGAGTAGTGCCAAGGAATCTGCAGGGAAGGTAGAGAAATGATGATGATGATGACTCGAGCAATAGTCTTCTTGAGCTTTGTGGTTAGTAGTTTCCTCTTTTAGCATCTTCCAGCTGTAGTTCTTGAACTCTGTACTTTCCTCACTTACACTACCTTTAAACCACACAACCAAAAAAAAACATGAAAAATTCAGAATTTCCTGCATCAAATCAACCTATGGAACTTGGTTTACTTTGTGGTATTCTAAAACTGTTGGAAGAAATTTGAATCAGAGACACTACTATTCAGAAGAGTTAAACATCCTAAGTACTGAAGATATAAGGAAACAGTTTAAGGAGACACAAACCAGGGAACAGATTGAAGGTTTGTTGTAGATTCAGGGAGGTTATTACATCGGGAGAAGGAGTGTGTCTCTTCCTCGACCTCGAGTAAGAAGATGATTGTTTCCTCAACTTTCTTGCCATGAGAACGTGCCAGTGATTCTTCACTGCATTGTCTGTTCTTCCAGGGAAAAGCTTAGCAATCAAAGACCATTTGTTACCAAATTCTCTGTGAGCTGCGAGTAGCTTCTCTTCTTCCTCATCACTGAAAGCTTTCTTGTTAATCCTTGGATCCAGCTGGTTAAACCACCTCAGTCTGCAACTCTTCCCTTCAAACACACAAAAACAAGAAAAAGCTTTTCAACATTTCTGAGAAATCCCCAAAACAGAGTAAAAGAAAAAGAAAGAGATAGTTTTGTAAACCTGTTCTTCCTTGCATCTTCTCTGCAATGTGGTTCCAGTTCTGAGGACCGAAAACCGCCACAAGCTCTTGAAGCTTAAAATCCTCTGAAGGTTTCCAATGACCTCTACTACAAACCTTAGAGAAGCTCTGTTTCTTCTTCTTCTTATTCTTGCTCTCTTGATGCATCCTTCTTCTTTTATTTAGTACTACACACCTCTCTCAATGATGCATTGTTTTCTCCAAACCCATTAAATGGTGTACTCTGCAATGTAAGACGTCACAAGGGTATTTTGGGGAAAACCATAAGAGTCTTCTTCAAGTTGTTTTTCCCCAAAACCATGTCCCATATACATACATATATGTATGATATTCGGTGATGGCTCTGCTTATCGTATAAAGATCTTTGGTTTCTAAAAATGGAAACCTGAGGAGAGAGAAGAAAGAAGAAGAAGAGAGTGTACTGTGAAGAGAGCGAGAGAGAGAGAAATGGAGAAAAGAAAGAAAAGCCACACACGCACACACATCTTTCATGGTTGCTCTCTTAAGAACAGTTTCAGTTCTCTGACAAAGTTTTTGACTTGTTCCAACATTAATTCTCTATTTATTCCCCCACGCTTTACTACATCTATGTACTGTATATTGTTTTATTGTTTTCAATTTTCTTTTAATATTATATTTTTTTCTGTTACATTTTTTTGTAAGAAAAAGCTGCTTTTGTAAGAAAAACAAATAGGGAATTAAAGCAATTTGTTTGGGTGATTTATTTCTCTTGTGAATATTGGGGTCTAACCGTCTAAGTATCTTATAGATCCATGAAGAGAAAAAGTTATGTAGTGCAATTTGTTTTGCTACATTATTGTCTTTTGTTTTATATCTTCATTGATGCATATGAGTTTTTGGAACTCTTGTGATATATTTAACAAAACAAAAGACAATAATGTAATATAAAATGTTCTGTAAATATTTAAATATTTAAAATAAATACATATTTATATAATTCGTTCATTTTATAGAACATTTTTTATATAAAAAATTTAGGAAAACTCAACGAAAGTTATCAGATTCAGAAAAAAAAATATGTAATGAAGAGTTCCAAAAATATATATTTAAATATATAACATTTTTTTATTATAGAACAAAAGTTATATAAATATTGTTCTATAAAATGAACGAATATATAAATATATATTTATTTTCCTATTAAAGAAACTAAAAAAAGTCTTAACAGTAATCTATAAATATAACGCCAACAAAAAAAAGTTTACATTCTATTCACAAAATTTCATTAGCATTTTGATTAAGAGAAATATTTTATAAGCATCATTTTTAAATTCTTAAGAAACTCAACAACCGAATTTACTATATGTAACGGCAATGCAAACCTTACATTCTTCGTTAAGTAAAATACAAAAAATAAACCAGGTTAATTAATTTCAGATAAGCCACAGATGAAAGATCGGACGGCTGAGATCAATTGCGCATCGTCTTCTTCATTTTCTTTTTAGCCTTTCTCCTCCCTAAACCCCTAAATTAACCTCTTAAATGATTCTCTCTAAAACCCTAATCCGACGATCCCTCTCCAGCTTCGCTTCTTCTCCTTCAGACTCTCTTCTCGCCGATAAAGCTTTAACCATCCTTAGGCGTCATCCTTACCAACTCCCATATCTCTCTGCAGATTTCACCCCAGACGCAGCCTCGAATCTTCTCCTCAGATCTCAGAACGATCAGGAACTGATCCTCAAGTTCCTAAATTGGGCGAAACCTCATCAATTCTTCACCCTCCGTTGCAAATGTATCACTCTCCACATCCTCACCAGATTCAAGCTCTACAAAACCGCTCAAACCCTCGCGGAGGATGTCGCCGCGAAAACCCTAGACGACGAAGATGCTTCCTTGGTCTTCCGATCACTACAGGAAACCTACGATTCGTGCGATTCCACTTCCTCTGTTTTCGATTTGGTAGTGAAATCTTACTCTCGTTTGTGTTTGATCGATAAGGCTTTGAGTATTATCCATCTCGCTCAATCTCATGGCTTTATGCCTGGGGTTTTGTCTTACAACGCGGTTTTAGATGCTACGATTAGATCTAAGAGAAACATTAGCTTCGCTGAGAATGTGTTCAAGGAGATGCTTGAAAGCCAGGTTTCTCCGAATGTGTTCACTTACAATATCTTGATTAGAGGGTTTTGCTTTGCTGGGAATATAGATGTTGCTCTGCAGCTTATCGATCGAATGGAGAATAAAGGTTGTTTGCCTAATGTCGTCACTTACAACACTTTAATCGATGGGTACTGTAAGCTGCGTAAGATCGACGATGGGTTTGAGCTTATGAGATCAATGGCGTTAAAGGGTTTGGAGCCTAATTTGATCTCTTACAATGTCGTCATCAACGGGTTGTGTAGAGAAGGGAGGATGAAGGAGACGAGCTTGGTTCTTACGGAGATGAACAAGAAAGGATTCTCACTTGATGAAGTCACTTACAACACACTTATCAAAGGGTATTGTAAAGAAGGGAACTTTCACCAAGCTCTTGTCTTGCACGCCGAGATGCTGCGTCATGGTTTGTCTCCTAGTGTCATCACTTATACTTCGCTGATACATAGCATGTGTAAGGCCGGGAACATGAACAGGGCTGTCGAATTTCTTGATCAGATGCGTGTTAGAGGGCTTTGCCCGAATGAGCGTACTTACACGACGTTGGTTGATGGGTTTTCTCAAAAGGGGTATATGAATGAAGCTTATAGGGTATTGAAAGAGATGGTTGATCATGGGTTTTCTCCGTCGATCGTGACTTATAACGCTCTGATTAACGGACACTGTGTCGCCGGGAAAATGGAAGATGCGATATCAGTTCTTGAAGATATCAAGGAGAAAGGTCTGACTCCAGACGTGGTGAGTTACAGCACGGTGTTATCTGGTTTTTGTAGGAGTTACGATGTAGATGAAGCACTTAGAGTGAAGAGGGAAATGGTTGAAAAAGGGATTGAACCTGATACAATCACCTACTCATCATTAATCCAAGGGTTTTGTGAGCAGAGAAGGACAAAGGAAGCTTGTGATATTTTCGATGAAATGCTGAGACTTGGCCTTCCACCTGATGAGTTTACTTACACAGCCTTGATCAACGCTCATTGCGTAGAAGGTAATTTGGAAAAAGCGTTTCACTTGCACAACGAAATGGTAGAGAAGGGGTTATTGCCTGATGTTGTCACTTATAGCGTGCTTATCAACGGGCTTAACAAACAAGCTCGAACAAGAGAAGCGAAACGGCTTTTGCTCAAGCTGTTTTACGAAGAATCAGTCCCTAGCGATGTCACGTATCAAACACTCATCGAAAACTGCAGTAACATCGAGTTTAAAAGCGTGGTATCTCTTATCAAAGGATTCTGTATGAAAGGGATGATGCTCGAAGCTGATCGAGTTTTCGAATCCATGCTTGAGAAAAACCATGAACCAGATGGAACGGCGTATAACGTTATGATCCATGGTCATTGCAGAGGCGGAGATGTACGCAAAGCATTTGGTCTATACAGGGAGATGATGAAATCCGGGTTTCTTCTCCATACTGTGACAGTTATTGCTCTGGTTAAAGCATTACACAGGGAAGGTATGGTTGATGAATTGAATTGTGTTATTGACAATGTATTAAGAAGCTGTGAATTGAGTGAAGCAGAGCAAGCTAAAGTGCTTGTGGAAATCAATCACAGAGAAGGGAATATGGATGTGGTTCTTGATGTGCTGGCTGAAATGGCCAAGGATGGGTTTCTTCCGAACAGAAGAAGTTAGTTTTGTATAAGCAAATTGAATTATGGGTCAATTTTTTTATTCTGTGATTTTAGAGAGTATAGTGAATAAAATCACTTGGCTTGTCATGCCGATTATGTTGCTAAGTTCCTGTTACATATGAGAATAAACTCCAACAACCTTTAGAGTCATGGTGTTTAAGAATGATATATGAGATTAAACAGAAACGGGAAAGCGGCTTATTCATATCTCAACCATGTGAAATCGTACCGATTAATGTCTGTAAAACTAAACTATGCTTAAACATGTTTGAATTGAAAATTTCAAAATTTATATTTGAACTTAATTTTTTGGATTAAAACATGCATTCATTCGTTTTTTTGTTGTCAATACCGTCAAATTTTTAACGGAATTGAATCAGCTGCCATATGATAAAAAACAAATTATGCACGTTCGAGGAGTTAAAACTGTGCACCTCTAATCTTAAAATTAAGCTATTAAACCGAGCATGTTTGAGCACAATTTAATTGTACAGGTACTAATCAGTACTATTTCATATGGTTAAAACATGAATAAGCCGTTTTCTCAATAAAAACGAAACAAAATAGTATGTAGTGTATATGATTTTCTTTAAAATGAAGTAAATTTAATTTTATGATCTGTACTATCTCATTCCCGAATTTCATATAGATTTTTTTTTTGGTTTGATAACACTATTTAGTCTAAAGTATATTTAGCACAAATGAAAAATTAGGTAGGGATTTTGAATTTTCAATAACTTAGTGCATATTTTAACACTATTGTATCATTCAGGTATAAAAAATAACATATCTTCATACTTTAGGTATGAAAAAGCCAGTTTCCCTTCTCTCTTTTGGAAGCCAAAAGTTTGTTTGTCCTTCTCCATTTTATGTCAAAGTCAATCCCAAAAGTCTGTTTGTCCAAATTTGCTGTATATAATATGACTTTAATAAAAAGGTAAATTCGGGCAATTCTTCGTCAATAATGCGTATCGGTATTAATCGTGTACTTAAAGACTTAAAAGGAGCCACCATCGAAAGCCAGTTATCATCTACCAATTGGCAGCCAGAACTCGCTGTAAATCACTAAATCTCATCAAATTAATCATATATTTTGTGTTTTGTCGGCAAATATAATATAGTAGTTGGACTAAGCAGCCAGAACATGTTGTACTAGACTTATTTATTAAAAGAAGAGAAGATCTCTTACCTTAAAAACATGAAATAATTATATTCCAATGACAAACTATGGTAGACTAATATATTGAGTATATTGATTGTATATAGAACATATACATATACTTTTATATAGTATAGAGAAGAAGAATACATGTATATAATACACTCACATATATATTTACAGAGTAATATAATTAATGAGAAACTAACAACTTTATTTCATCTGGTGTAAACAAGATGAAAATAAACAAGAGGATTCGTTCCAATACTATATAGAATGCAAATGGTTGAGTTTTCAGAGTAACAAAATAAGATTCAATAAAGTATTTTTTGGTATTTCTCTTTAAATTTTATCATTTACGTATATCATGGAAATATAATATCAATGATTTTATTCGTGCAGTTAAGTATTAGAAGTTTTCAATTCAAGATTAACTAGCATAAATAGATTGAATTATATTATTTTATATATTATTTAAGTATTTTTAGTTTTTATAAAAAAAATTAATACCTTCTTTCGAAATGATAACTTTAGTGCTATCAAATCCATTTCGGTCCATTAACAATGACAATTCTTTGGGTCATTGTTATTGTAAAGAATGAAAACAAACAAAAAGACAGTAAAATATCCCTTATTGTAATGCCCAATTTAATATCTTAAGTATTTTGTTTGGTCGACACAAAAATAAAAGTATTTTGTTTGACTCACAACCGCATAAAAATCACTTCAAACAAAGACCAATTTTAATTAGACTTTAGTCAATATATGACCCATTCACATCTGAATGTATCCGTAACGGATTTATATGACAGGTTGTTATTTGAATAACAATTTTAATTAGAAATATTAATTGCCGAAAAATTTGGACAAAAAAATAAAAAACCAAAGACGAAGGACTTTTACCGGTTCGTGATCCATTCAAGATTCTCTCATCCTCAGGTTATAAAGTCAAGACTCTCGTACAGAAACAACATAGAAGCCACACAAAAAAATACAGAGACGATAAAAAAAAAAAATGAGTAGCGCTCCGCTTCACAACGTCTTCGTTTATGGTAGCTTTCAGGAGCCTGACGTCGTCGAAATCATGCTTGATCGTATTCCTGAGATCATCTCTGTAACACTCCCTGGCTTGTACGTCTTCTTTCTCTTTTGATATCTCGATTGATTTAATCATCTCTCTGTATAGATCTAAGATTTGATGGTGATTTTTGGGTTTTTTTCAGTCAGAGGTTTAGGCTTCAAGGACGTTTGTATCCATGCATTTTACCCTCTGAGAAAGGAGAAGTCCATGGAAAGGTTTGATTTTATTTTTTTTTATATAATTCTTTGTGAAATTCAGCTACTTTTTTTTTCATTTGATAGTAAATTGAGGATTTTTATTTAAGGTTTAGATTTTGAGTATTTTTGGTGAATTATGGTGCAGGTACTAATGGGATTAACGGATGCAGAACTTGAGAATTTAGATTTTGTTGAGGGTAATGAATATGAAAGAGTGACAGTTGGGATTGTAAGAGAGGTAAAGTTTGTGAAGATTTGATTATTTCAACTCCCAAAAACAACATTCTCATGAGATTTGAGTTTTGTTTTGTTTTGCTTGTACAGGACAATTCGGAGAAGATGCCTGTGAAAACATACATATGGATCAATAAGACTGATCCTGATATCAATGGAGAATGGGATTTCGAGGTTTGGCCATGAATGTTGTAAACTCATCATGAATAAGAATTGTGTTCGATTTTCACGTGTTTTGATCATTGTGTGTTTTTGGATTTTGGTTTTGTTAGGAATGGAAAAGAGTACACAAGAAAAAATTCATAGAGACGTTCAAAGAAATCATGGAATGGAAGAGGAACCCTCAGACAGAAGGTAGAGATAAATTCAACCATGTCCTACGTTAAGATGTTCCACAGTCTTGAATGGGTATTGGGTAGTGTGTTGAGTATGTTCTATATATCAGTCACCTTTTGTTTCTAGTTTGCTAACTAAATAAAAGCAAGCCTAAATCGAGAGTATAGGTATTGTGGAAATTAATGAAAAAGAATGGTTATGTCATCATATGTTATTGTGTAAGATATTGAGTTATTTTATTATGTGGTTTGTAAGTCTCTTAAATAATACGTTGTACAAGTATACATATACTAGTTGCAATTTTTTAATAATTAGCCAGTATATATTTCTGTTTGAGATCTTCTGGTTATAAAAATTAAGGTTATCGGTTCTTGAAGTATGCAAGAAGTAAAACAGAAGAAAAGTACAATGTAAGTGGAAAATGTGATAATTAAAAAAAAATTATTGGGTTTTGAAGCATTCTTTTGGTGTGGTGTGGTGTGGTAATTAAGCGATGGTTAGAGATGAAATCACAAATGGCATAGAACATAGAGAAAGGTGAAATGAAATTGGTAGATAAAGACAATTAGAAAGAGTTCATAATATTCCGGCCAACACGTCGGAAAAGTAAACCTGAAGAAACCCATAAAGGGGATACTTAACTTCACCTTATGTCTCTACTCTCTAGTCTCCATAGTCCATACGTTTATTTGGTTCCAAACTTGCGATCTCTTTCTCAGAAAAACGTTCATTTATGTATTTTACTTTTGAAAGCTAGGCCCAGTTTTAAATTTCCACCTAGTAGACGATTCTAAGTGAAAATTTGCTCTTGGATGGAAGGCTTTTGGGTGGACCAATATTGGATATTTAAAAAAAAAAAATTGTGATTAAAACATTGTTGCTTCAAGCTTTGGGATCTAACGTGTTTGAGGATCTTGCAGAAGTTTTGGTTAATTGGATTGAACTCGTGACTTTACTGGTCTCGTGTGTAATTCGTAGAAAAGTTTCGGGATAAGGGTTAATAGAGATACATTTTTTCCTTTATGTTTTTGCTTTTGTGATTTATGCTAGACTTATTTTTCAGTTAGTTAATTGTTAGTTTGGTCATTCTTTTTCGAGTTTGCAATGATCATCTAAAAGTGTTAGCTTCCTATTTTGCCTTAGTGTTAGGCCTTTGTGTTTACTGTATTAGCTTTCAGTTATCTCTCTTTCTTATGGATTTTTCTCCAAAGAAATTTAGTTTTTTGGAGAGATTTTGTTTTTCGTTGGCTGTCTGGAAAAGATTTTGACCTTTGTCTGCTTTGTATAACAAATGGCTTAAAAATATCAATGAGATCCCTAGATGACAAAAGAAAACAAGAAAGAAAAAAACAACATTGTTGCTGACAGTAATCATCTAATATTTCGATGTTTACTGTATTTTTGTTAATCTTCTTTAAGCTGTAGAATTTCATATCAGAAATAGAAAACGATTACAAAAAATGTTTTGATCTTATGACATAATATACAAAGAGGCATTACAATCACCTACCCTTTATAAGTGGATATAGCAGGCCGACTCAATCATAAACGAGGCCATGTTATATAGACGAACAAAAAAAGTTCTTAGTTTATATATTTTTTCTTACTTAAGAATTTTTCATGCTTTAAATACAGACATTAACCATAATCTCTTAAGATATATAACCAAGCAAGTTAATTAGTTATCTTTCCCTCGTCGGTTTTTGAACTATTGATTTTGAAAGAGTTTTTTTCTTTAATACACAGTTTATCTACTAACACCAGATAAATTTTTCATATCTTTTACAGTAAAACAACGATTTTGTTACTTGTGTAGTTTTGAACGAGTGATTGTAATATGGAGTATGGATCCAACAACCGATTCCCACCAAAAAATCACAAACTCACGTGCTCCTTTTAGCAAGTAAACGTGATCTTTTATTCTTTTTTTTTCTCTGAACACATAATTTATCTTATCTTTTTCTGTTTCTTTCTGTCCTCTAATTTGTGTACGTCCTTTATTGTTAAAATTATTTGATAAATCGTAATAGTAGCATCATTATATTATAAAGATAAAATGTTAAGAAGTACGAAATTATTTAATTTTTGGAACAACATGAATTGAGTCACATAATATCAAACTTTCTATAAAAATATCAGGTATTTTATATTCTTGTTTTTTTATTTGAATATTATTTCCACGTGCTTCATCGGTTTCGTATTCCTTTGGGATACTCATTACTCAGCTTCACGTTATAAAGTCGAATTTAGATAAAGAAAGAACATAGAAGCAGAATAAAAAACGAAGAAGTGAAAGAAAAGAAAAAAAATGAGTAGCTCCGATGCTCAGCTTCACAATGTCTTCGTCTATGGTAGCTTTCAAGAGCCTGACATCGTCAAAATCATGCTTGATCGTACCCCTGAAATCCTCTCTGTGACACTCCCTGGCTTGTACGTATCTCTCTCAATCTCTCGATCTCTTTCTTGATTGGTTAATCTTTTGGTATAGATCTAAGATTCGATGGCAATATTTGGATTTTTTTCAGTAAAAGGTTTAGGCTTAAAGGACGTTTGTATCCATGTATTGTGCCGTCTGAGGCAGGAGAAGTACATGGAAAGGTTTGGTTTCTTAAAATATTTTTTGTCAAATTCAGCTTACTTTATTTTTGTGGTCCTAGATTTTGAGAAATTTTGGTGAATTTGTGTAGGTGCTTATGGGATTAACCAATGAAGAACTTGCGAGTCTAGACGCAGTAGAGGGTAATGAATATGAGAGAGTGGTAGTTGGAGTTGTGAGGAAGGTAAGCTTAAAGTATCAGTTCTAAATTTGAACATTTTGGATGGTCTTGAGTCTCAGAGCCGTGCCTATAGTGTTAGAAATTAGGTACTTGCCTAAAACCACACCAGAATTAAAGAAATAAAAAGGCCACATTTTTTTTTGGCTAAACTTTTTTATATTTAATTTGGTAAATATGGTTAGGATATTCCTCTGAAAATCCTATATATAACAATAGTATTGTTATTGATATCTTTCATTTTTATAGATATGGATCCACATATATTAACAAATATTATAATAATATATAATAGAAAATAAAAAATATGTTAAAATGGTATTATTGTGTGTTTAATGACAATATTATTTTTTAATATTTATAAAAATAAAGGCCACATTTTTCAGATTTGCCTAAAGCCTCAATGAATCTAAGCACGTCACTGTTGAGTCTCTTAGACTCTTGATGAGATTAGATTCTTAAATTTATTGTATTTGCATATACTGATATACAGGACAATTTTGAGAAGATGACAGTGAAAACATATATATGGATCAACAAAGATGATCCTAATATATGTGGAGAATGGGACTTTGAGGTTTGATTAAATAGTATTTATTTTGTTAACTCTTTTAAAATGACCAAAAAAAAGGAATCCATTTGGTCTGATTCGCGTGTTTTGATTTTGTTTGTTTGTTTAGGAGTGGAAACAACTACACATGCCGAAATTCATGGAGACTTTCAAAAAAATCATCGAATTAAACAAGAATCCTCAGGGAAAGGGAATAGACGACTACACTAAAATCCTACACGAAAATCTAGCGAATGCACCATCGTCTTGAACGGATCTTGTGTTGAGTATGTTCTATATCTCGCATTGATTTCTAAATTCTGAATAAATAAAGCCTAGAGAGTGATACGTATGGAGATCACGAAAATAATGGTTGTCATGTGTTATTGTAAGATTTGAGTTATTATGTGGATTTTATTATTGTGTTATAACTCTTTTGGAGATTATTGCCATCTGAATCTTTTGTATGCTTAGTTTAACGATAATACTTATGGTGGTGAAATAAGTGTGATGATTTAGTAATTAAATTAATTGAAGAAAGTAGATTATTGAACTAACCTAGTAGAAAAGTTTATGAAGTGCCCCAAGTGAAGGATATACAAATCCATCAGAAGAAAAGGAGTCATCAGAGCCATATAATATAGACCAACGCGTCACCGTTACTCATAGAAACAAACGACACTTTGGCACACCCACAGAGAAGCAAGAGGCTTCTCCGTTTAGGTGCATCTATATGTTCACCCATTAATGCTGGCATTGAAACTCGAGAGATAATTAAAAGAAACCAACGAGGTAGTCCATAACAAGTGCAAAATAAGGCATAGTAAAAATATACTGGAAGTGGAAGCTAGCAATATACTGCACATGAAGGCATTGTACTCAATATGATTATGGCTCACGAACATGTAATTACTTTTGAATTAAATAGTTTTCTTTCTTATGAAATTATAAATTCAGTACAATAATTATACCATTACTTAATGTACTATTATTATTCAACTGATGTTCATAATACATTATTCCTTGTCTGTCTCTCTTTTATTTTAAAGAGTTAGAAGATACATATTAAAGTTAGAAAATGATATTTAAGAAAAGTTAGAAAATAATTTGTGAGTTCTTATGAACCTTTACGAAGAATCTTGGACTGAAAAAGAAAACTTCGACAACACCAGTTGATTTCAAGAGTTCCCTTTTGCAAAATCTCGTCTCATGTAAGTCAAAGCACTCGCAATCGCGAGCCTTTTGATACAAACTTCTCACTACATTTATCGATCTTGCAATTATGAGCTACTTCTAGAATTTGCACTCGCAATTTTTGTTTTCTAATTTTGATCAGTTGTACATACTCGATTTTTATTCTATTTATTTTATTGATTTCAACCAAAAAAGAGAAACAGTAAAGAGACGTGAGCATTTAATTTCTATAATATATTTTCTCTTGAAAATAACCAATGATTGCTTTAAATCTTTCGTTTTTCTTCCACTCTTGTCTTGGAGATATCTGTTACGAGTGATATGAATACATGATGGGTTCCTTCGGTGACGATGTTTAAGCTGATGATGGCCAAAAACTATAACAATGAATAAATTTATTTCACCGGTTTTGCTTAAACATGGTGATGACGATTAGGTGATCCGGTAAACGATTAGAAAACTTAGGTTTCCATCTCTATATAAATCTATATATCTCATAAGTTATGCTCTTAATCTCATCAGTTTATCCAGTTCTTTTGTTGTTAAAGCTTCTATCACTAGTATCACTAGTCATCTGTTTTGTAACAACTTTATTCTCATGTTCCTTTTTGTGTGGGCTTAGAAATTTGACTCAGCCCAAACTATTTCTTTCTCTCTTTTTGCTAAATGCATAAAGCCATTAATCCAAAACTGAACATAACGAAACCCAAAACCTGAGAAAACATGGTTGACCCGAAAAATCATTTGGACTTACAACCTCCACCTTCATTATGGATTTGGTCAACCTCGAAAATTCTGTATATTTTTGTTTACCTCAACACGATTTTGATATCATCGTCTTTCTTTTCCTGTGTCTGCTCCGACTTCGATTTCCCCTCGATAACTACTCTGCACCTTGACACATTCTCTTTCGAGATGTCTCTTTTTGTTTTTTGTTTTTTTTTTTCTCTTTAGCTTGTAGACGAGAGAACCTTAATCGTTTCTCCTTCATATCAAAATCTTCCATTAAATTGTATATCAACTTATGTATATTTTTTGTATCATTAGAAGCTACCAAAGCACTAACATGTCATGAATATTTATTTAATGTTGTTTGTATCTGTGTTGTAAGTAACGTACTGGAGAAATGACAATATATTTTTATCTTTTTCCCTGAATACAAGTAAAATAAACGAAAACAGTTTTTTTTTCCTCTCAAACAAAAAATGTCGCATTGCAACAGAAAATAATTCAACCATTACCATTAACTTTTTTTTTTGCCAAGCCCGTACCATTGAAAACTTTTTTACTATTTTATTTTTTAATTTGACTTCAGCATTTCAGATTTTCAGACACAAACTCAGTTAGCTACATTTAGTCATTTATTACGCTTTTCACCGCAAAATCTAACACGCACTCTCTTTGTAGACCCCACACCACCTCACTTAAACTCTCCACACTTAACCATGGTTAAAAAAACATCAACCCTCCTCCTTTGAGCTTTAAATATCCTCAGAATCCAACCCCTATTATTTCAATTTATTTTGCTCATTGTAATTATTAATTTAATAACTCGCAAATATAAAAGTCAGTAATTTAAATATTTGTCCCTTTTTTAATTTCTTTATTTGCTCCAGCAACAGTCGTCATACTCATCATATCATTTTCTTCTTTTTCCTCCTCTTCCTCCAAGAGTTAAGAAAAGGAAAAAAAAACGAATCAAATCGAGTAAAAAATCAACTAAATATTAATTATAATCTCCAAAAAGCTCAAGAACCTTTTTCCTTCTTCTTCAGTTTTCTATTCACTCTCTCTGAAACTCACACCATATTTAAAACCCAAACCCTAAGTTTTCTTTATTTCATCGTTTTTGCTAATTTTTTTTTTGTTTGGGAAGATTATTGATGTTTTGAGAGCTATGGATATGACTCTTACAACAACAACAACAACAATTCCAAAATCACCGGAACCCGAGTCCGAAACTCCGACCCGGATCCAACCGGCGAAACCCATTTCCTTCAGCAACGGCATCATCAAACGCCACCACCATCCTCTCCTCTTCACCTACAAAGAATGTCTCAAAAACCACGCGGCGGCGTTAGGCGGCCACGCGCTCGACGGTTGCGGCGAATTCATGCCGTCTCCGTCGTCAATCTCCACCGATCCAACTTCTCTCAAATGCGCCGCTTGCGGTTGCCACCGTAATTTCCACCGCCGTGAACCAGACAACGATTCCTCCTCAATCCCTCCTCCTTCCTCCGTCGCCGCCGCAATTGAGTATCAACCTCACCACCGTCACCATCCACCACCACCACCACAACCACCACAATCAGCTCCTCCTCCTCCTCCACGTAGCCCTAATTCAGCTTCTCCTCCGCCGATTTCTTCCTCTTACATGCTCCTATCACTCTCCGGCAACAACAACAACAACCTATCTTTCGCCGATCTCAATTTCTCCGGCCACCAAATCGGATCTCGTAAGCGATTCCGAACGAAATTCAGCCAATTTCAGAAAGAGAAGATGCACGAGTTCGCCGATCGAGTCGGCTGGAAGATGCAGAAACGCGACGAAGACGACGTTCGTGATTTCTGCCGTCAGATCGGAGTCGACAAGAGCGTTCTCAAAGTCTGGATGCACAACAACAAAAACACCTTTAACCGCCGCGATCTTCCGTTCTCCGTCGCCGGAGCCGCCGTCGCCAAAATCGATAATGGCGGCGGAGGAGGAAACCACGCTCCGATTCCCGCCGGCGAAACTAATAACAACGAGTTTCACCAGAGTGTTAGTAGTGGCGGCGGCGGATTTGATAGTGATAGTGGCGGCGGTGGCGGCGGAGGAGGAGGTCACGGTGGTAACGTCAATGGATCGTCGTCTTCGTGAGGTTAAAGATGAGATTCAGATTCAATAAGGAAGCTTAAGCTTTTAGCTTTTAGAGTAAGCCACTCGTATTATCATCGTTAATAACTTTCTATTAATAGTATTAATTATCTTTAGCTTTTTGTGTTTGTTTGTTTTTGTATTATTAATTTTTAGGTTTCAGTTTTTAATTACATGCTCCTTACCACGATGATGTCTTGCTCAATGAGGATTAATATCATTTAATTTGTTCCAAAAATGTCATGTGGGGGATTAATGATTTGTTTAAAATTAGTAATTTGTAGATTAGTTCATGCTTTCAATAAATGAACCCTGAAATGTGTGATTAACTTCCAATAATTGATTCTCTTATTTATGTGGTGATCTTGTTTCGAATGAAGAAACATAAAGATAGAAAGTCAAATGATTAATGATTTTCCCAAACATTAATAAACTAGTTAATTAAAAAGATATTGATAACAAGTTGAAATATTATTAATTTTTTTTCTTTAGAAGTACTTTTCCTAAATTATTTGCGACCAAACTAAGATGTAGGTGTACTTAGATCCCACTTTATATTAGAAAAAATATACAATACGTAATTTAGTCTGTTTCAAATGATTAGCCATCATTTTTGTTTGATAATAATTTGTTAGCACCAATTTCCTCTTTAATATGTCATTCTCATGGATTGATTCCGATAACCCATTTTTGGTATATATGCTTAGTTTTAATTATTCCCATCTATCAAGTACAAACAAGCATATACCTTTTTTACTTAAGATAAATTTTGTCAATTCATACCAAAGTTAGGTCTAGAGTGACATCTAACTATGATTATATATCACATCGTGGAATACAATATTTGATAAGATCCTATTCTAAATAGAGTTTAAGGCGTGGCACTAATACTAATCATTGAGTTGATGAATAATTTAGGAATACTTTCCATTTGGGGAAACGTAGGGATGAGTATTGAAATGTCGGCTCTCACAATATAAAATATATTTAAATAATTGAGATTAGGATATAGGTATCTCCATACGGGTTTGTTACAATTATTTAAGCAATTAATTAATACTGTTTGTACTATTATTTTACACATTTTGTCAAGTCACAAATATCTTTCCGTATTCTTTGGTGGGGACAAAGCTTTACAGAAGCTGAGGTTATGGCCCTAACTGCCATATACCATGTGCACCACTTATTAATTATATTTTTATGTTGTAACGTAACAATTTAGCCATTAAGAAACATTATCGAAACGAAGACAAATAATAAGCCATTACTTTTGATAATTTTAAACTTTCTTCTTTATCAGACTAAATCAGAAATGTCCTAAACAATGATATACTCTATTTTTCAAAAAAAAAAACTATATATACAGCCATACAGGTAACCGAACGTAGTAACTTTTTCTTTATATTTTGTTTGTTTAAGTATTCTAATTTTATACCTTTTTTTAGCAGGAACTCCTACATTCTAATTATAAAAACTCTATTATTAAAGGATAGTAGAGGACAATTACTGGGTAATCTTAACTTTCGTATGAGAACTCCTAATTCTTATTAAATAGTTGGGCAGACATTGTGAACTACAAGATAACAATTAGTCGACTCTTAAGATTAGAATTATGAACATATTTGATATTTGATGTATATATATATATATTGATAAAAGAATTTCACTCAACCTTCGTAAAGCTATGTATATATAAAAAAAAAGTTTCACCATAGGATTTAATTAAGTACGATTTTTTTTTGTAAATGATGGACATATGTAGACGTGAAAAGAAATGGCCCACCATGTTTTCTCATAAATGACTAGATTTTCAAATTTAAATGTGCTTGTACAAAACAAAACCATTACATATTGTGATTATATAATGCTTCAGTTTCATGGAAGGTAATTATGATCAAACTTGTACAAATAGGTTTGAATAGTTTGTTTTATTACAAAGCTGGAGCAAGTAAAAAATAATAAGATGTAAGGTTGGGATTTACCTTTCGTTGCACCTAACCGGAATTTACCTTATACTCAAACTATTTTTGATCAATTTTCTTAGTTTGAGATTCTTGCCAAATTTAGGTGACAATAACCAGCATTTAGCTTAAACCTTGAATATTTTATTAATAAAATGTATGACACCAACTAAATGGTGTGAAGATAAAGATCTGTTTATGAGATTACTTAAAATGATGTGAAATTCTCTAACACCTTTTTAACAAAAAAAAAAAAAAAAAATTCTGAATTGAACAGAATTCCAACTAAAAAGTTCTGTTTTCATTGTTTCGATTGTAATCTTTGTTCTTACCACCGTTCAAAGACTTGTTTCGTTTGGTTTATTTAAATAACTGAACTGAATTATTGATAGATTGGTCCGGACTATATATATGTACCTATAAAGATGAATTCAGACTATACTAGAGTGTGTTAGAAAGAAAGAAAGAAAGAAGAGACTATAATTACTTGAGTGTTTCTCCCTACGTTTGAAATCGACATGCCTACTCAAACGCAAATTTGTAGATAGATATACTTATTTGAAATTACCTTTAGTAAAAAATCGAGTTGAAAATAGATTGAGAGACATGAGTAATAGTATAAGAAACAGTTTCTAATTCAAGTTCAGCACAAAGCATAGGTTAGGTCTTTCGATTTAAAAACTGCTAAGCTAAATTTAATTTTGATATAACCCCAATAGCCCCACTTTCTTTGTTAGGTCCATTTAGTGTTTGTACACATCAAAATGGTAAGTGTTTTTCTCCCTATGTTTGAAAAATTTGTTTGCTTTTGGAAGAATTAAATAGTGTTATTAAGGTGATTTCATAGCAGTCCCATACAAAAATGTTACGGAGTTCCGTATTTTGGGCGTTTCTGAAATTTTCGTTAGTAAGTCTAATAAAAATTTATTAGAATAAACCAAGTTCGTTAGGTTGATCATATATAACTATTACGGCTTCGTTAATTTGTTAGCAAAATGTATGCGAGATTGGTACTAATTCTTATCGTTATATTTCAAACCGATTTTCTATCCAAGATGGGGAACATATCTCGAACTTGGAATTTAACATAGAATTAAAGTTCATGTGTTATCAACTAAATGGTAGTTGGCAATTGGCAGTAAGTGAAGTAGTCTATATCTTTTATGTAGAGCTCATTTCACTAACAAGATGTTAGGTTGAATTTTATAGTTCCTTCGAAATGAAGATGTGAACAATCCATTATTACACATGTTCAAAAAAAAAAAAACAATCCATTATTGTTAAGTCGATGGACTGAATTTAACAGGTCTTGTCGATGGATCAAATTGACTTGGTTTTGCTTTTTTTTTTGGTCATGTGACCAATTTTATAGGTTAACATTATGTAAAACCTAAACATTTATTTCATTTTTATGATATTTACATTCTAGGCAGGGGAAAAAAAACATTCCAGAAAATATCACTAGAGATAGAAGCAGCCTATAAGATCAAACACGTTCTGATACTATATTTTTATAAATAATAAATTTAAAATTCAAAACTAATTGGTAGTAGATATATGTAATTATCATTTATATTCCGTTATAAAACTCATTCACTATAAGAAAAAACCTGTTTAATAACGATCTTAATCATCGCTAAATCATTGTTAAACAGGGTTTTCATCGATTTAACGACGAATCATAATTAGTCGTGAATTGATCGTCGTAAAAGCTAAATCGTCGTAAATTTCGTCGACAAATCTACGAAAAATAAGAAATCGTCGTAAAATCATTGGGAAAATTTTGTCGTAAGTTCGATGTAAACTTAACAACGATTTTACGACGAATAAGAATTTGTCGTTAATTTGTTGGCAATTCGAAATTAACAATTCGTCGGTAAATCGTCGTTATTTTAAAGCGTCGTTAATTTGTTGTAAACTATTCGTCGGTAATTCGATGTAATTTACAACAATAATTTATTATAATTAAATTATTTTAATATTGCAAATTACATAATTAAAAATAAAATAAATATTAATTTTAAAATAAATATAAAAAATAAAATTCTTTTAATTGAAAAAAAACAAATTATTTTTATTACAACAAAATAAAATCATATCCTAATTATCGTAACAAAGTTCGAAATCCCCAAAATAATCTGCAAGATCGGTAACCGGAGCCTGCGATTGATCTCTTGCCTCTCCACCACTTGTGGATGCTTTTTGAGTACCCACTCCTTGAGTATTCGCTTCTTGAGTATCCGCTCCTTGCGCACCCGCTTCTTGTGTCGCCGTTTTCTGTGCTGTCATTCGCCGCCTTTTCTGCTGCACACTTTTACCATTTTGCTCGCAAGACAGCCGCAACATCTGGGATTTGGAGGGCAATAATATCGAAGATAGAGTCGTACTCTGAAAGCTCCTCCTGAACTTCCTGGTGATATGCGGTTTGAAACTCTTCTAAAGTCGCAATCTTGCCTCGTAGAACGACTGGATCATCTTCTGGTCCTTGTCGGCATGGTGCAGATGACGAAGCAGTCGGCACGTCTCGAATAGATCCTATCCCTAAAACTTTTTCTTTTTTCTTCGGGGCAACCTACGTTTTAAATTAAACTTTATTAGAAATTAAAAATATCAAAAATTAAATGAATATTAATTTTATTTATTAAATATATACCTCCTCAAAAATTTGATTGATATCACGAGTAGTCAACCCTCCAGATTGAACTAAAGAACCTCCAGGAGATAGCTGGGTCTGTCGCTCAGCAACCTTTGAAGTAACTTCATTGAAGATCTCCTCGGCTCTCTCTGAAACAAAGGCACCACTCTTTTTTCGGTGACACTTCTCAAAAACCTGTGTCATTTGAGGGAGTTCACCTCCAGTCTCGGCCGCCTACAAAAAAATGTTGTTAAAATATTTTTTTAGAAACCATATATTAATTATATGAAGAGTATATAAATAAAATTTTCATACCATCTAAAGTTGAACACCCGCAAATGGTGTTTGACCACCTGTATGAGAAAAAGCCGCCTTCTTGCCGGCTCGACCAATTGCATTGCAGGAATTGGAACACTTCTCCGCAATAGTGATCGAGTGCGGAATCTACCAGTATCGCACCAAACCCTTACATACCTCATTTTCCATGCTAATAGGCTTTGCGTCATCGCCAATGACTTTCCACGCTTTCTTCCAATCAGAAACGGTGCCCATAAGTCGAAGCTTCACTCTCTCGGTAAAGAGCCTCTCCACTTCTATATGGTCTTTTATATCCCAGTCATACTGTTGCTACAAACAAAAACCATATACAGTTAAATATTTGAATAATTGAAATTAGTGATTACTTAAATAAACTCTTAATTAGTAAAAAAAAAATATTATGTTACCGCAAACATTTTGAAACATGTGTCAATGGTATGCTGAGCGAGCTGGGTGAGATTGGCATGAGGCTCAAAAAAATAGGACTTGATAATATCAGAAACCATGCGGCCAACCTTGCTATGAATACCGAACCTAAAACAACAATTCAGAAATTTGTATTAGTAAAATAAAAAAAATATATAATAATACTAGAATATATATATTCTATATAATTACTACCATTGGCTCTCTGGAATATCTGGATCTAGTTTAGTAAGTCTATGTCGGCCCAGCTGTGCAATGATATTCTCCACCGTCATATGTGCATAAGGGACCGAACGATGCACTTGCGGCTCTGAAGGTGGTGGTGGTGGAGCTGGAGCAATATGTGCCTGAGTGGCGGGGACAAAATCTGTCTCTGTAGCAGAAGAAGAGACGGGATTTCTCCCGATAGATGTACAAACATTACTAAATAAGTCGCTGTAATGAGCACGACGGGTCGGTCGCATCTACAAATAATAAAGTTAAAAACATTAATTCCTAAACACATATCTAAATAAAACTTAATTCCTAAACACATATCTAAATAAAACTTAATTCCTAATTTGTTATGTTCCTAAATTATTCCATTTTTATTTCCTAACATTTTTATTCTTTTACTAACTATTTAATAAATAATTAAAAAATGAATTACTTTGGATTTGGAAGGAATTCCCGGCGAGAGAGAGAGGGGAGAGCAACTTCGAAGGAATGAAGGAGGAAGGCGAAGCAAATGGGAAAAATCTGAGCGCCATATATAGATCTCAGTATCATCGCCAATTCGTCGTTAAATACCAACGAATTCCTGTCAAATCGTCGTTAATTCAATGCTAAGTTTGCGTCGATTTAACTACAATTCGACGGGAATTCGTCGATAAATAATGTCTGACTTGGCGCGGAAATTTGGAGGGGAGTGGCACGGGAATTTGGAGGGGAGGGGTGCGAGAATTCGGAGGGGAAATGGGGGGGGGGAAGGTTAATTTTGGGAATTCAAAATTTAACAACGATTTAACGAAGAATCATCATTAAAATGTTGTAAGTTACGACGTTTTAACGACGATTCCTTGTTAAATTGTCGTTAAATAATTTCTATATATATATATCTATATATCTATATATATCAATAATATATATCTATTATATATTTATATATATATTAATTTGAGTTATATATCTATATATCTAAATTAATTGTAACATAATATTTTAATTAAGTATGGTCATGATTACAAATCACATGATTCATCTTGAACCTTCATAATCTTCATCATTAGGTTCATCATTTTCTTCAAACTCATCTTCGTCATTTTCTTCCTCTGTATCGTTGGGAAGATATTCTGTTTGTCTGTTTTCATGATCTATCAAGAGGATGACATTAGTGCTTTCACTGGGTTTTGCGATATCATATGAGTGATCTTCTTGCATTAGAAGTTCGACAACCCCCATAATTCGCCCTTTCGGAGAAACTTTAATCACAGATAACCATTGAACACCCAATGTACGAACGCGTGGATATGGAACAAAGCATACTTGTTCTGCTTGTGATGCGAGTATGAATGGCTCAAACTTATTGTAACGACGGGATTGGTTGACATCTACCGTGCCAAATTTGTTTTTCCGGATTCCTCGTCCAATCGTGGGATCAAACCAGTCGCATTTGAAAATAACGCATCTCAAACCTAAGCAGCCAGCGTATTCTACTTCAATTATGTCTTGCAGCACTCCATAAAAATCTATTTCACCCTTCACATATACTCCATAGTTAGCTGTAGCCCGATGTGTGTCGTATTTGTATGTATGAAATATATATCCACGTGTGTAATACATGAATGCAGTTGTTATCTTTGATATAGGACCTCCAAGCAGTTCATGAAACCACAAAGGATATGCTGTATCCCCATGCTCCACCTAATTATATATGTATATATGTAATTTAAAGCAGCAGATAATTATATGGAGATTGTATTCTATTAGTACTTGTGTCTTCAACCATGGGGCGAAGTGTTTATCTTTGCGATTGTTGAGTTTATCGTCTGAAATTTGATGTATTACTTCACGCACTTGATTAACAAATTCACTGCAAGCATATATAAATAAGACTTTGTCAAGTACTACATGAAATAAAAATTAGTTACGTATAGAAATTAAATTGTACTTACACCTCTCATAGACTAACTTCATCACAATTTAAGAGAATATACGTGTGGGCACTGTGATAGTCTTTTTCGTTAGCAAACCAAGCTTCCTTAACTTTTCCGCATAATCGACCAAACGAACAGAAGATGTCCGGGACACTTTCTAGCGCATATGTTCGTCCTACACCTCCGTCATCATATCGCCGCAGTGCCTTTTTTCGTGTGTGAACCTTTGAACCAAAATAGTATCATGTGAAGTGAGAAGTTTCTTCTTTAAACTTCCTGCAATTATTGAGCCTTCTAATTTGGCAAGATTTTTATCATTTCGTTTAATGTCCCATGAATCTCTCGAATGAATACATCCACCGATACTGCATTGGTCTCCCTAATTCTGCTTCATGAGGGAGATAGACAGGAATATGTTCCATAACATCAAAGAATTTTGGAGAAAATATTTTCTCTAGGTTGCACAACAATATGGGAATATTAGCATCAAGTTGTGTAATAACTTCTTCTGACAAAGTGCGGGTACACAGATCTCGGAAAAATGCACCAATGCCTACAATAATAAAGGTAGGTAGATATTAATTTTAACCATATATATATATATATATGCATTGAATATTTTGGAATTATATGTATTGGTTTCTTGTATATTATCTGCTATGGCTTCGTGTACATTTTCTGGAAGAAATTCAGCAAACGCGAAAGGAAGTAGTCGTTACATAAATATGTGACAATCATGACTTTTCATCCCAGCAAACTTTTGTCTTTTTTCAACAGACTTGGCTAGATTAAAAACATATCCATCCAGGAACTTCACATCAGATGATACCCATTTAAACAAGGCTGCCTTCTCGGTTGCACCCAATCGAAATATAGGAACAAGTGCTTTTCCATTACTTGTAATGTGCAACTCACTCCGAGAACAAATATCCAGCAAGTCTAGTCTCGACTTACCACTCTCTTTAGTCCTTCCACGATGTTATCAAATTTTTTTTTTCTCAATATGCATCACATCCAGATTGTGTCTAAGCAGATAGTCTTTCCAATATGGAAGCTTCCAGAATATGCTTTTCTTATGCCAGTTGTGCATTTCCCCATATCCATCTGGCATATTAGCTGAAATATGCCAGTTTCCTCCATGAATTATTGTTTCTTGTGCACCGTAATTATCAATATCTGCTTCTAAATCTTCCCCTGATAGATACACAGGTGGAGGAACACGAGAAGCTTTGTTTTTTAGAGACAACTGTTTGTTTCTTCGATACAGATGGTGAGGTGGTAGAAATCAACAGTTACAATCAAACCAACATGTCTTTCGCCCATGCTTTAGTTGAAAAGCTTCTGTCCGATAAAGACAATACGTACAAGACAACCGACCATGCGTAGTCCACCCTGATAACGTTCCATAAGAAGGAAAGTCGCTTATAGTCCATATAAGCACTCCTCGCATAGTAAAATTCATTTTTCTTGCAAAATCATATGTCTGAACGCCGGTATACCACAACTTCTCTAATTCCTCAATCAGAGGCTGCAAACAGACATCAAGGAAACGCTTTGGGTGTTTTGGACCAGGAACTAAAATACTCAAGAATAAAAATTCTCTTTGCACGCACAAATCTAGAGGAAGTTTGTAAGGCGTTAAGATTACAGGCCATAACGAATATTGTTTACCAGACATAAAAAATGGACTAATTCCATCTATGCATAGACCAAGGTATACATTTCGTTTCTCTCTAGCAAAATCTGGATGTACTGATTTAAAATGTTTCCTCGCTTTTGCATCTGAGAGATGAGTAATCTTTCCATCTGTCTGCAAATGATCTGTATGCCATCTCATCGCTGCCGCTGTCCTTTCAGAATGATACATTCTTTTCAACCTATCAGTTATAGGAATGTACCACATACGCTGCAATGGTACTTTGCTGCGACTAATTCTTTGCAGCTTATACCTTGGCTTATGGCAAAATCGACATTCCTGCAACTTATCATCATCTTTACAAAATAGCATGCAATTATCAACACAGACATCTATCATCTCAGAAGGTAACCCAAGACTATAAATAAATTTCTGGATCTCATCGGTAAGTTGCAGCTGCTAAATTATTCGCCGGTAAATACTGTGTAATCAGGTCAGCCCAATCATCCATGCAAGTTTCAGCTAAGATATGATCAGTTTTAATAGTCATCATCCTAGCTGTCAGCGATAATTTAGATTGCCCTTCTTTACATCCATTGTAAAGTGGCTAATTAGCAGCACCTAACATATCATAAAATCTTTTTGCATCTACATTGGGTTCCTCATCATGGACAGGTGCAAATGTACTTCTGGTTTCGTGAAATGCATCTGTAACCATGTCATGAATCCTATCATGATCAAGCCTGTGCTGCTCTTCATGGTAATATTCTTGGGGCAAATTGTTTGACGACTCATCAAAATTTGATGCTTGATAATTGCTAGTACTACTACCTCTCCATGACCTTCTCCATGATGATACCATATAAAGTAATGTGGCATAAATTCTCTATTTAATATATGCGACCACACCTTCGCGATAGTGATAAATTTTCTATTCATGCATTTAGGACAATGACAATACATCATACGACTGGTAATCGTTCTTGGAAGTTTTTCTACCTCATGCATGAATCCCTCTACCCCCTCACTGAATTCTTTTGTCAGCGCTCCCGTTGAATCAATACGATTGTACATCTATTTCCAAATTTCGTATATGGACGATATTTCGTATATTTATTCACTATCAAAGTGAATATTTTAAAACTTAAACTTGTTCCCAATTAAGTGATCAATTCAATCACTTTTATTATTTGGGAGTATTGTATTTTTTTGGGTTATGAGGGTGGCACTAGGTTATTTAGGTTAACATTGAACTAACAACGATTTAATAACAAAATTGTATTTACTGTCAAATTAACGACTAATAAGAAAAACTGGTATACCAAAAAAATTAAACGTGTTTACTTAACTCATATTTTATCGTAAAATCGTCGTTATTATGCGACGAAAAGTTTCGTCGTTAAATCGTCGCTAAATTACGACGATTTAGCGTCGATTTTGTAAATCATCGTCAAATCGTCGTTAATGTACGACTATTTAACGATGAATATATTTTGTCGCAAATTAATGATAATTTTATGACGAATTTTAAAATCAATATTAAATAGTCGTTAATTCGAAGGGAATTTATAACGATTTTAAATCGTCGTAAAAAATCGTGTTTAATGTAGTGATTTATTGTAATGATTCATCAGGGGTGAGATTCTACCCAAAAACATTGATTTTTACATTAAACGTTCAAATATAAATTTCAGATTTTGATCGCTTGAAAATAGGTTTGGTCACAGTATGCAATCCACATGACCTTAGAGATTGCTTCCTCAACAATTTTGATGAACTTAATAAATAGTCAGTCGATAAAAAAGACTATATTCACTATATTTATTTCGTAAGGCTTTTTTGGTTAATTTGGGACTTTAGTTATGACGTTGAATGGCATAACTGGAAGATATGTATATGCTTATTTAAAGAAAGCCGAGATTTCGAGAATCAAACCCAAATTTCGTGAATCTTCTGCCCACTCCCTTTGCATAAAAACACAGTTTTGTGTGAAAGAAAAATAAAAGAAACAAAAAAAAATATATATTAAAAGGAACATGTGAACACTAGCTATCTTGATAACATCCTTAGTTGAAAATCCATTAGAGGACCACAGAATCATAAAATGATACTATAAACCACTTTATGGTGTAACGCTAATAGTTTTAGGAACATGGTAAATTAATACAAAAGCTTCATAAAAAAGAAAACAATACACAATTCTAAGAATCTAACTAGTTTTTGGGATAAAATTTTCTAATCAACTCAATTAATCTTGAGAATCGAAAAAAAACAATAAATAAGATCATTCTTTTATTATTTTGCTATTTTTCTTTTGATATCCTACTTCATTTTCAAATATACGAGATATTGTGGCCGGCCAAATTAAATCTAAAAATAAAACGAAACCGAAAGTGATAGTGCAGTTTGCATAATATGATATAATGGTAGTGATCATAGTTTTATGGTCAGCTTATATCTACTCATAAGTCATACATGGATAATGTCTTATGAATGTGAAATTATTTAAGAGCTTTATTTAGTGGTAGGTAAAGAAACGAATATGTAAATTAGTTTTTTGTTAATTAAAAAAAAAGAAAAAAAAAGAATTTTAGAATAAAGATTAGTTCACTTTCTTGTGTGGTCCATTTGTTCTCGAGCCATTTATACCTTATTTTTGGTATCTTCTCAAGATTTTGTATCTCCAAATCTCATGCATTTCCTTAAGTTTTACCTTTATTTTATCTTGAACCGGCCACAAATTAAACACGTTTTAAATTATACTTAGAATTTCGCATTCATAAGACATTTATGAATTTAAAACGAAGAGGAGTTACGTGTCCTAGATTCTTCTCTGCATGAAGAAGTCTTTGATTTTCTCTCTATATATTTCGTATTTTCGTTAATTAATGATTTTTAAAAGCTTTGTTTATCAATTAGTAAATATAGTTTACAACGATATCATGCAGATATATCCATATACAAACAAAGACATAGTCATTTCTATAGCAACGAATGATTAACCCGATAAAACGAATTTATACAATGCTTCCTTTTGGAAAGCGTTAATCGTTAGCAAGTTAACCAATCCCATAGCAAATGAAAAATAAATATTTTATTCCAAAAAAGATTTTTATTTTTCATTATCTTGATTTGCTAAAATTTTCATTTCTGGCTATCTTAGAGTTACAACATTTTTGTCAGTTCAACACCAGTAACTGGCTCATTGACACAATTAAATCAATGGTTATCACTTAGTGCTAATTGCCCAATTCTTAAAGGCATACGTAGACAATTTAAGTATATATAGAAAAAGGCCATCTCGTGGTACCATGGGCCATCTGTTATGCAGTTAACTTGACGTTTTTGATTTGGGTAAAGTTAAGACATATATTAATGGGCTTATTTCAAATAGTTTCCCTTTCTTGAATTTTCGCTGGACGTTTTGGTAAATCTTTTTCAAAATTTAGGCCACCTACAAAGCTAGAAAAAAACTTGTATTGGTATCTGTTATAATTTGGAAATACAACAGTATAAATTTGTAAATAGTAAAAATAGAAAGATCTAGGGCCAATATTGGAGAGAAGAAGAACTAAAGGCTAGTTGGCCGAAGGAGTCTTAGACAAAAATTTTAGAGAGTGAGCTGGTTTAGTATTACAATTTCTAAGAAGATTTTACAAGAACAAGATGAAGAAGTAGCTAAGTGCTTGTGCTAAGAGCTAGAAAGCTAAAGAAGTTGAGTATAAGTCGGAATGTATGGATGTGGATCCCTTAGCCATTTGTTCTTGTCCTTGCTATATACTCTGAGATTGTCTTAATGTTTCTGTTCACTCCGCTTGATTTGTCATTTACTGGTCAAATTGAAGCTCTAATTACGTTTTGATTACTTAATTCACCAGGTTGAACGAATCTTTGGTTTTGATGGAGTTGACTAACAATTTTCAATTTTGTATTTAATCCCTTTTGGGCCACTTAGACGTTCATCTTGGTGAACTCCTCGCTCACCCCAAAACTTTAGTCAACCTTGTTTGATTTTACGATTTCACTAATCCTTTTTTTTTGTAAAGTAATTGGGTTTTTTACTGGGCGGATTTTATCCCCCACAATATCACTATAATACAAATTTAATTTTAAATAAAATAATACCTGTGATACTATGATAAAAATATAAAAAAATCTATATGAATTAGTGGGGCTAATGGAAAACACAAACTACTTGGATAAAAAAAAAAACTGATTTATTCAGCTTTGATCTCTTTTGCTTTAGATCCCTTGAAACTGTTCGACTTTTTTTCGACTTTTTTTCGACTTTTTTTCGACATTTTTTAGACAAAAAAAAAAAAAACTGTTCGACTTTTCTAGCTAAGTCCGAGCTAGTGTTTGCTTTTTCCAGATATGTCAGATCCTCTCACTACTACAAGAAAAAAGTATATTGTTACAAAAAAATTCATCACAGTAATCACAATTTCATAGTAATAAAATTATTGTGATGAAATTGTGATATTTTCTGAATACTCACAATAAAGTTGTTACAAATTTATTTTCGTATCAAAATCGTTACATTATTTGTGACGAATATTTTTTAAATGACGACGAAAACTATAGTAAGAAAACCGTATTAATTAGAGACTATAAAAAAAAACATCTCGAAATTATCTCATTTGCTACATGTATAATATCTCACATCTGTCACTCGTTTTGACGGAATTTTAGTTACAAATCGTCACAAATAATGACTAAAGTGGCATCGCATATTCATAACGCTTAAAGACTAAAAACAGAGTCCTAAAATCGTCATATTTTGTGACTACTACACTGTCTCAATTTTGTCGCTTCTTTTGACAAATTTTTTGTCACAAATCGTCAGTGATGACGTAAAGAACGTTTACTATCGATCCTAATTTGTGACCAAATTTTATCTCGCTTTTCACTAAAACTTTGTAACGGTTTCGTTTTAATTAGCTACTGATTTATTTTCTTTAAATTATCATTATTTTTTACTAAATTATTGTCACAATCATTCATGTTTTTTTGGCTTCTTTCTCACCTAAAACGTCAGTAATTATGACTATAGTTAGAGGCTTAGTAACGTTTTAGCTGCACAACAATTTTCTCAGCTAATTGTGAATCATTCATTAAATTAAAAAAAAAACAAGAAGCTAAATAATTTTCAATTAAATTACTAATAAAATAAAATTTATTTCAGAAACATAAAAGAACATAGATGTCTAAGTAAAAAACAAATAAAGTCATGTTAAACAACATGACTAAACACACTAAAACCAAATAAAAAAAACATAAAAAACAAACAAAAATCCTAGTAGCTATAAAATAAGCCGAGAAGCGGAAGTTTATGTTGGAGTAGAAGAAGATGGAGTTGTTGTGGTTAAGACATCTTGGCCAAAAAGAGTCTCCACGAGTTTCTCCATACTTTTGAAACGTTTCTGGAAAAGAGCATTCTCATCCTGACTTTTTTTGCAGATCAGTTTCAAGTTCTTCAATTCGGCGAGTTAAGGTTCCCACTTCTTCAGTAGTTTGTGGCAAGACAGACGAACCATTAAAAGACATAGAAATCCCACTTTGAAGTGATCCAAGTCCAAATACACGACCTTACTTTGATATTCCAGCAACCTACAAAGAAAACACAATAAAGTTTAGGTTTCATCTCAATTAGAAAACACAATCAAAGTTTAAGCCAAACAAGATAAAAATTAATCAACAGAGTCAAAGCCATAATGAAAAATTGAACGAGTAAAAGCCGAAGCCAAGTCGAACAAGTCAAAGAGAAAAAGTGAACCTCTCTTGTCGCTGTAATCATACTTAGTTTCTAAGGGCATCTCCAACCTTACTCCATTTCTTCCTCCAAATGTCATTTTGGAGGAAATTCTTCTCCAACTCTACCCTATTTTCACCTGCAAAATGGAGGAATGCTATTTTTTCCTCCAAATATGGAGTAACCTCATTTTCAACTCCATTTTGCAGGTGAATTTTTTTATTTACAGGATAGTCCTTTACTTTTCATTAATTCTTAAAACTATATTTTTTATTTATAATTTAATCCTTTATATTATATATATTTAATTTAAAATTAAATATAGATAGATTTAAAATTTGAGAATAGAAAATAAAAAATATAAGAAAATTAACTGAAACTAGAAATAATATAAAATTAAAAATACATAAAAAGTACTGAAATTACAATAGCATAAAATAAATTTATTACAACAACTGATTAATAAAAATCTGGTAAACTATCTTCTTTAACTATTCCAAAAGTTGCTTATTTCTTTCTTCTAAAGAGTTGATAACAGCTGATGTTCCATCATCGATTTTTCTTTTCATTTTAGATTTTTTATGCCACTTGGATGTTTAGATTTTTTAATGCCACAAAGTAAGTTACATGACATAATGACTACATGTATAATTCTACATAACATGATAAGTCGAGGATGAGCGTGATCTTGATGCACCAATTGAACTAGGAAGAGAAGCTCCACCTCCAGAGGTAGAAGTAGCCGAGGACGAAAATATCCAGTTCTAAAGTTTTCTTGCCCGATTCAGAGAAATCAAAGATAAAAACGCTCATTTTTCACTTCGAAATGCTTTAATTGATCATTTGTGGGAAAAATATTCAAATGGTGATATTTAAATTAAAATATAATTTATTTTCTTATTTTAAATGGTGTGTAATGTTATTTTTATATTATAGTGGTTGAATTAAAAATAATATTATAATTTATGAAAGTTTTAAGAAAAAAAAAAATAAATGGGTCAAATTGTAATTTTTATAAATAGAGTGCATTATTAGTAATAAACAATAAAATAAAAAGGAAGAATATACTTAGAATATTCTTTTTGGAGTTAAAAATGGAGGAATACATTGGAGAGAAATCCAACTCCATTTTGCAGTTCCTCCATTTTAGAGATAACAATGGAGGAATACATTAGAGATGCTCTAACGACATCAAATTTTTTTTTTGAAACTTGCAGCTAGAAATTAACAAAGATAAGATAATTATCTTATTGTAAATTTCATTTCTTTCCTCTAGAGTAAGGGCATCAGTCAAAACCTCTCCATTGGCGGACTCTATCTGTGCTAAGCGTTTTTGCACGTGTTCATCATATTGTTCCATAATTACTCTTGCTCTTTCATCAACATATGTTCCATCAGATTTTTGGTGTGTTTTTTCATCACAGAAATGAAAGAAGAGTCTTCATTATTTGCTTCCCACAAATAAAAAAAGTTTACAAATTATATAAAGCAACCAAGATTGGAACCATAGTTAGAAATGTTTATAAAAGTATAAATATCTAAATCATTGATATATCATGGTTTTTATGGTTTTTGTCCATGATATATGTCTTATTTATAGAGTCTTTTTAGTGTTTTCGAGTCTTTTGGAGTCTTTACAGGTCCTAGGTACGTTTGGAGCTTAATTGGAGATTTTGGAGCATTTTGGAGCTAAATGGATCGATTTTCGTGAAGGATGATTTCAGCTGTGCACGAGTGTCGCTCGACACTACCATCGGTGTCGCTCGACACCGAAGACCACAAAAGGAAAAACGCAATTTTATCCAATTTCTGAAGAATCTGTGAAGCCCTAAAGTCTTTAGTATTTACAAAAAGGCCCAAAACGTGTTTTTAGATTTAAGAAGGGTTTTCTGCCTCCTTCATCGAGACCTTTTATATTTTTAGACTTTCAGAGAGAAAACTTTGGTCATCTTTACTTTTGAGAGCTTTTGGGGAGACAAGTCTGAACTCTGTTTTTTTTGAGAGAAGATTTCGAACCCCTGTTATTTATTCAGTGATTTCTTATTTGCAATCTATTCATTCATGTCTGTTGCTTTAATATTCATGTCTGAGTAGTTAGCTTGTTAGGTTTAGGGTTCTCATAAGGAATTTCATTGAATGTTGGATTGATTTGTTAGTTAGGGTTCATAATCTGATTAGTTCTTCACCATAGGTTGTTCTTAAAGCTAATTCTGGACTGGCCACCTAGAACTTAGATCTTAGGTTAATTGATTGACACGAAAGTGTAATTGAATAACTGGAAAGAACCTAGGGTGAGCAAAGTAGATATCCGCAAAGAAATTTGGTTTAGATACGTTGTGAACATATCAAACCTGCACTTAAGGCTAGTTTATATCTTTAGGATTTGCAAAGAAATTTGGGATTCTAGGATTTAGACTTAGATAATTCTCGCAACGAAAGTTGGTTAATTATAATTTCGTGATTTGAGTTCAAGAACTGCGCTTAACCTGAATCCTGACTAATTGTTTTATCTGCATTCTCTGATTTCCTGAGAAAAACCCTAAGCCTAATTCTTTTCCATCGAGTTTACAACCGTTTTGATTTCATTGCTGCTTTTAATTTCATTGTTTTTGCTTAGCGTAATTCGAGTCTAATTGGTTTATTGAGTGAATCTCTCGTCTCTGTGGTTCGACCTCTGCAATACTACAACTGCACATCTGTGCTCTTGCAGAGTAGCTCTAGGGATTAAACTTTGAGCAGATCAAGTTTTGGCGCCGTTGCCGGGAACTTGATTTTCGCCATTAGACTTTAATTCTTGAGTTTCGACTAAGTTTTTCTTAGTGTCGAGCGACACCAGCACTGGTGTCGTGCGACACCCATCGTTTTTCTTAATTTTATTTTTTACTTTATTACTTACATTGTTCTTTCTCTTTGTCTCAGAAACCAGCAGAGATGGAGAACGCATTGGCATTGGTTCGTGATGATGCTGGAGTCAGGAGAGACCAAGATGGTCATGTGTGTAATGAGAGAGGCCAGCGACTTGATGGAGAGGGTAACATCATCAGGACGCTGGGTGACTACAACAGACCTGAGCAATTCTATGCAAATCGGTCTGCAATTCGCGCTCCTGCGTTTCAGAGGAATGACTTTGAGCTGAAGCCTGTGTATTACACTCTTTTGGGACAGCATCCTTTTCATGATCACTCTCATGAGTACCCTATGGATCACATCGAGAGGTTTGAGGACTTGGTCACCAGCATCAAATACAATGGAGTGTCCAATGATTTCCTCCTCTGCAAGCTGTTTCCTTATTCTCTTGCTGGAGAAGCAGCTAACTGGTTGAAGCAGTTGGAGCCAGGATCACTCACTACTTGGGAGGAGACCATGAATTCCTTCCTGCACAACTTCTTCGATGATGCTAGGTCTGAGGAATTAAGAACAAAAATTTCGACATTCTCTCAAGAACCAACTGAAGCGTTCAAGGCTTCTTGGGTGCGATTCAAATCGTATCAGAGAGATTGTCCACATCATGGTTTCAGTGATGTTCAGCTGCTGGGTATTTTCTTCAGAGGTGTTGATTGGAGGTATCAGATGGCGCTTGATGCTGCAAGTAATGGGAATTTCAACACCAGATATCCTGAAGATGCTGTTGTGCTTATTGAGAACTTGGCATATAGCAATAGTACCAAGAATGCAGACTATCAGCGAAGGAAGCAGGCTGGAAACATGGATGGATCGCAGATTGCTGAGGTGAAGGCTAAGCTGGACTCTGTGCACAGTCTTCTTGTGGGTAAGAAATCTGTCAGATTCGAACCTGATGAAGAAGCTGAGCAAGAGGATGTTAACTTCATCAATGGAGCTGGATTTCAGGGCCAGAGATTTAGTACTCAGTCAGGGAACATGAATTACAATGGAAATAATCAGAGGAGTACCTTCACAGGTAATCAGAACTCTTCTGGTTATAACTCCAATCCTCAGTACCAGACATCCTACTCCAACAACAGGTTTCAAGGAATTATGGTTCTCCTCCTCCTCAAACTCCTGATAATGAGATGAAATCTATGCTGGAACAGATCTTGGAAGGTCAGCAAAAGATTACTGTGGATTTCAATGGGAAGATTGATGCTCTGTATCTGGATTTGAATGGAAAAATCGAAACTCTGAACACTCATGTCAAAAAGCTGGACATGTAAGTTGCTCAAACTGCTGAGGCTGTAAAAAGACAAGAAGGATTTCTTCCTGGGAAGACTGACACCAACCCAAGACATTACTGCAGTGCCATCACGTTGAGAAGTGGTAAAAAGCTTACTCCTGAGCTTAAAAAGGGTGTTTCTGAGGATGAAATCGTGGAACTGGAGGAATCTGCTGAAGATTTTAAAACTGCAGAGCCGGTGTCGAGCGACACCACCACTAGTGTCGCGCGACACCAAGTCGAAGATACGAAGAAGGCACTAGCAGTGTCGAGCGACACCACCACTAGTGTCGAGCGACACCAGCCGCCAACTGAATCAGATATCACTAAGAAGCCAAAGCCAGTTGAGGAAAAGGTTTAAAAACTTAAGATTCCTTACCCAAGGAGTCCTAAGAGCTCTAAGCAGGAGCTAGACGATGCCAGATGCAAGGCTTTGATGGAGAAGCTTGTGATTGAAATTCCTTTGGTTGATGCTGTGAAGATTGCTCCTACTCTCAAACACTATGTGAAGAAGATGGTGACTAATAATCTGAGTCATGAGGAAGGAGTGATGATGATTTCTAAACAGGTCAGTACTGTGATTCAGAATAAGATGCCAGAGAAGCTTTCGGACCCAGGAAGCTTTGTTTTGGACTGCTCTATCTTCTCAGAGAGGTACAAGAGATCGCTGTGTGATCTTGGTTCGAGTGTCAACCTCATGCCATACTCTGTAGCTGTTAACCTTGGGATGACTGACTTCAAGCCAACTAAGATCTCTTTGATCCTAACAGATCGATCTAAAAGAATCCCAAAAGGTGTCTTGGAGGATGTTCCGATTATAGTTGGTGATTGCATAATTCCTACAGATTTCGTGGTTCTGGAATATGGAGAGGAACCCAAAGATCCTCTTATCCTGGGAAGATCGTTTTTAGCTACAGCTGGAGCGGTAATTGATGTCAAGCATGGTAACTTTGATCTCCACCTTGGAGGTACCATCATGACTTTCAAGATGGAGAAGCTGAAGGATTCAACCATAGATGGTCAGACATTCCAATTCAGTGCAATACCTGAAGTGATAGTTGGAGATCCGAACGTGTTTGATGCTGAAAAGGTGAGAGATCAACCTGAGTTGACGAAAATGTCTACAGAACCAGTGACTGCTGTTGATCAGGAAGCTCACAACATCAGGTTCCATTCATCTCCACCAAAGCAAAGGTCAAAGTCACCCAAACACAGATCTCACCCTGGTACTATTCCTGCATTCCTTGGACGACCTCATGCGCACAACGCTTACACACCACCATGGATGAGACGACTTTCACAGAGGCATTCTTTGCCACTGTCTGATCCACCAGATGCATAGTCCATCCATCAAGTCAAGCTAATGACTTAAAAAAAGCGCTTGGTGGGAGGCAACCCACTGTAAGTCTGTACATAAGTCTTTTTGTTTCTTTTGATTTTTGTTTTATGTTTTTGTGTTTTAGGTGTAACAGATACGAAGTGGTTGGTGTCGAGCGACACTACCATCAGTGTCGGTCGACACCAATCAGGAAACCGGAGTCAAACCAGAAATTCGGATTGGTCTGCTGCAATTTGGTACGAGGAGAACAAGTGTCGCACGACACCATCATCGGTGTCGCTCAACACCATCATTGCAGCCAGGTAAGTTTTCCGTTTTTCCTGCGTTTCTCTGTTTCCTTTCTTTTGTTTCACCACCTTCGGGCTAGATAACACTGGGGACAATGTTGTTTAAGTGTGGGGGAGTTAGTTGCTGACATTGTGTTCGTTTTTTTTAGAGTCAGTCGTGTCAATATGTTTTTTTGAGTCAAAACCTGTTGGAGATTATGATGTTTTTCCTGGAATTGTTGTGCTGACCTTTCATCTAAGTGACCACTGCTGCAGATTCAGTCTAGATCCGACTAATAAAAAATCCTGAAGCTGACCAGTTGACTAGAGGCGTCCATGTTTCCAACAGAATCCACTAACCTGAGCTAATTTCTGAATTCTTTCTTTTACCTCATTGATGTGACTGATGTTCATAGAGCTTGATTCCTCGTTCATACTTGACAAATGAAAGCCTGTGTGAAATTTAATGTTGATGTTTCTCTCCCTGTGACGAGCTAAAAGGTGAAGAAGAAGAAGAAAGAAAAAGGCGAAAAGATTGAAATGATTTTCGCTTAGGAGTGAAGGGCTAGGAAAATTTCCAAGGATCCCATTATTTCACTTCTAAGTTGGAATGATCACACAAAGGAAGGAAGTGAGGGGTAGGAAAGTTTCCTATGACCCCACTATTCACTGAAAACCTTTGATACAAGGTAAGGGGACAACTCGGGGACTCGATGGCAAACACCATCAGTACTCGCAGCTTTAACCTTATCGTGTATATGCCATAAAAAAAGTGGATGAGTGTGCGAAAAGAACAAGTCTGGGGGAGAGAAAAGTACCAAAGTGTGTATGGCTGATTTGTTTGAGTATAGTACGGGAAAGAACCTAGAAGGTTCTTGGCATCTGAATCATCAGTGAGATCCAGCGATGAGGGTTTATGGAAAATGTTGTGGAATTTTGGACTTAATCTGTGAAGTTGTGAATGTCTGCGGAGAAGTACATGGTGGTTCGATTTGGAATGATGAAGCAGTATTTGGGTTGCAGGGTGATCGGTCAAAAGCGATGTTCCAATGAAAGGTTGACTCTCCGTGTTTTCAAACCTCTTTCTCTTATTTGGTGTTCTGTTTGCTTGGGGGCAAGCAAATGCTAAGTCTGGGGGAGTTGATATATCATGGTTTTTATGGTTTTTGTCCATGATATATGTCTTATTTATAGAGTCTTTTTAGTGTTTTTCGAGTCTTTTGGAGTCTTTACAGGTCCTAGGTACGTTTGGAGCTTAATTGGAGATTTTGGAGCATTTTGGAGCTAAATGGATCGATTTTCGTGAAGGATGATTTCAGCTGTGCACGAGTGTCGCTCGACACTATCATCGGTGTCGCTCGACACCGAAGACCACAAAAGGAAAAACGCGATTTTATCCAATTTTTGAAGAATCTGTGAAGCCCTGAAGTCTTTAGTATTTACAAAAAGGCCCAAAACGTGTTTTTAGATTTAAGAAGGGTTTTCTGCCTCCTTCATTGAGACCTTTTATATTTTTAGACTTTCAGAGAGAAAACTTTGGTCATCTTTACTTTTGAGAGCTTTTGGGAAGACAAGTCTGAACTCTGTTTGTTTTGAGAGAAGATTTCGAATCCCTGTTATTTATTCAGTGATTTCTTATTTGCAATCTATTCATTCATGTCTGTTGCTTTAATATTCATGTTTGAGTAGTTAGCTTGTTAGGTTTAGGGTTCTCATAAGGAATTTCATTGAATGTTGGATTGATTTGCTAGTTAGGGTTCATAATCTGATTAGTTCTTCACCATAGGTTGTTCTTAAAGCTAATTTTGGACTGGCCACCTAGAACTTAGATCTTAGGTTAATTGATTGACACGAAAGTGTAATTGAATAACTGGAAAGAACCTAGGGTGAGCAAAGTAGCTATCCACAAAGAAATTTGGTTTAGATACGTTGTGAACATATCAAACCTGCATTTAAGGCTAGTTTATAACTTTAGGATTTGCAAAGAAATTTGGGATTCTAGGATTTAGACTTAGATAATTCTCGCAACGAAAGTTGGTTAATTATAATTTCATGATTTGAGTTCAAGAACCGCGCTTAACCTGAATCCTGACTAATTGTTTTATCTGCATTCTCTGATTTCCTGAGAAAAACCCTAAGCCTAATTCTTTTCCATCGAGTTTACAACCGTTTTGATTTCATTGCTGCTTTTAATTTCATTGTTTTTGCTTAGCGTAATTCAAGTCTAATTGGTTTATTGAGTGAATCTCTCGTCTCTGTGGTTCGACCCCTGCAATACTACAACTGTACATCTGTGCTATTGCAGAGTAGCTCTAGGGATTAAACTTTGAGCAGATCAATCATTACCAAAGCACCTTGTTGGCATAAGAACATAAGAACGTGAACCTGATCTGTGTCGGTGGGGACCTAAACCATCACGGCTAAACAGCCGAGAAGAACGAGCTTTTTGGCTGTTTTCTTTGGCTTCTAGTGTCCTCCAATGAGCTAACATCACTGACCAATCTGTTGATAAAATCCAATCTGGTTTTACTACATTGGACTTTGCAAGGCTAACCATTCTTCTCATGCGAGTAGCAGCAAGTGCATCAAACTTGGCTTTCACTAGATACTCGATTGAGACATCCAACACATTGTCTAGAATACATATAATATTAGATATTGAAAGTAAAAAAATACTTTAAAATATAAAATAGATACATAATTTAGACAAGCCTTAAACGTTGAATACCATGCATCTGTGGCACTTTTCTCCAGCTGTTACGTACCATGGTCCCTTAAAGCAGCCTTCAATATTTTTTCTCCCTCTGGTTGATACTTCAGTGTTGTTTTTGAACCTGTTGCTAAAGTAATTAAACTAATCAAATTTTATTATATTTGATTGTGTATATATAAGAAAACAAACAATACAATTTGGCTCCATTCCTTCGAGCTGGGTGGAGCACTCGAACATCACGTGCTACAGGTGCCATTTCTTCCATTTGTTCAATTTGTTCAGCGTTGGCTGCCGGAGGAAGTAGTCTTTCGACCCCACCAGATTGGGAAGCTGATCCTCTCCCATACAAACGCTCACCTACAATGATTAGAGGCCTCATGTATAATTGACAAAGAGCAAGTCAAAAAGCATAAGAAATCAAGCTAAAGACAAACCAGAGAACTTTAAATAGCAAAACACAATTGATCTCCAAAACTCAGTTGACAGATATGTTTGTTTGATCTCAAAAACGACCAGAACACAATTGACCTCCAAAACTCAATTGTTATAACGTTTGATTGATCTCCAAAACTAGCAAACTCAATTAAATGGCAATCTAACAAACCTAAAGAATTTTTAAAAATAGTTTAAGCCAAAACCGATGATTAGAGACACATAGGATTAAAGACACATAGAACAGACCTTAAAATCGTTTTTTTTTGTGGAAAATTAAAAACCTAAGCAAAAGACGGCTCCAAAAGTAAAACGTGATAGATGTTAAGTTTATTAGGAGTACTTTATTTATATATTAGGTGAAATTTTAGGGTTTTAGTAACGTTTAGTGTTAAGTTTGGCGACTACCCAAAATTTTTAATACTGTTTACTAGACTATTTTCCCGCATTTAACAATTTCTTAATCTTTAAAACGTGATAGATGCTAGGTTTACTAGGAGTACTTTATTTATATATTAGGTGAAATTTTAGAGTTTTAGTGACGTTTAGTGTTAAATTTGGCGACTACTCAAATTTTTAGTACTGTTTACTGTTTACTGGACTATTTTTTCGCACTTAACAATTTCTTAATCTTGCTAATTTATACTTTCCCTCTTGTTTTGACGACCAAATTTTTCATTCCCTCTAAAATTAAAAACATTGACTGTCTTCTATCTCCGTAACAAAAAGAATCATGCCATGATATTTAGTAATTAAAAGAAGTTGGAAAGTTGGTATCACCTGTTCTATTGTATATTGCATTGCAGCATAGCAGCTTCGACTGAATATCCTAATTCTTCCATTTTTGAACTCAATAAGTGTGCTGCAACATTCATTATAATCATTGAACACAACCCAAAACAAATGCATCAAAAAAACTTTATAACCCTGGAGTCAAAATCTTATTTTACTGGATGCAGTAAGATTAAATTAAAGTATAAAATGAGTGTACATAAAAAATAGCTACAAATATATCAGTTTAAAAAAATTTACTAACTTCGCTCTTGTCCTCCTCAGATACTTCTGATGCTAATAAAAAAAACTTTACAGACTATGGTTAACTCATTTGTATGTTTACGCAGTAGAACAATATGAAAATGCAATTTAGATGATTGAATCAATATATTACCAACCTAATCAACCTGTTATGTACGCCGTTTCTGGATGATGTTCAACAGATTATGAAGTCCAAGAGTTTGCGAGATATCTTGTTATAGTAGACATACGATACAAAATGCTATATTGCTATGATGTCATCTTCCAAACAAACAAATAGTATGAAGAATATTTAAATAGTTCAACCGAACGGTTGAAATTAAGAGAATCTAATTCTGAATTGTATGTTCCCAAATAGCGATAAAAATATCTCATTTTGGAAAGGAAAAAAAAAGATTATTCTACTGAATTTTTGAGAATTTTTAGATTATTTTACTGAATTTACATGAATGAGAAGAGAAGAAAAGGTTGCATACTTGCATCAATACCGAAAAAGTCAAACGGGTGATTCATATTTAAAACTCCGAATTAAGACAAAAAATTAAAGAAAATCTAGTGAATATAAAAATCGTTTTAATGTAGTAGTATTAGATGTGTATGTGGCATCCAATAACAGAGTGGAGAAATCCATGGTTCAAAGCAACCATAAGATTAGCTCAAAGAACACTTTAGATTTTTCTTTTTATTCTATTTCTTACAATTACAAGATTAGCTCACTTGTTCCTTTCCCTTCAATTTCTCATCTGTTAGTTCTCACTTCAGAATCTATTATTATTCATGCATCACCATCATCGTCATGACATCATCCCTTCGATTTCACTAACGTTTCTTTTGGTTTTTAGGTGAAAAGTCTTTTTATCTGCAAATATACACTTTCTGCATGAGTTTTTTCAACCTAAAAATTAAGTGTTTCATTGAAATTTTTTTTTGACCGACATAACAACGACTCGTGAGCAAAAATGATCCGTTATATGACTAATTTTCTTAAGAAATTTCTCATCAATTCCATTTCTGTTTTACAGAATCTGATCTCACATCATGCTTGTTTCACTCTCTTTCTCTCTTTGCTCAAACCAATCTTCATCTTCTTCTCCAGGTACTTCCAAAATTTAATTCATTCCCAATTTTAAGATATTTTTATTATGATTGTTCTGTTTATATACGCGTTAACAAAAAAAGGAAACACTTTTTTCCATTTTTATTTCTTACACTTATTTTTTTCTTGTATATAAAACAAACAGTGCTTCAAGAGATACAATTGCTGAAACCGACACATCAAAGACACAATCTTTTTCTGAAATCGAAGAAGTGAAAATGATCGAATCAGAAAATTCAGGAATCGATGAAGAAGAAGAGATTAAGGAATCACCGAAATTCGTTTTCAAATTCGCTTTCCAGACGGAAACTCTCGAGAAACTAAGCAGAGAAGGTTACAGATCGACGAGTGATTCCGGTGAGACCGAGAGCGAGAGCAGTTTTTTGTCTTGTTCTTCTTCTCCGGCGATTTCCACGGCGGCGAATAAGTACGAAACTCAGTCTCCGGCGAAGAATCTCACTTTCGTTGTCGAAAACCCAAAGGCGGCGACTTTTAGGGTTGAAGATTGTTTAAAGGAGAGGAAGCTAGAGAAAACAGAGGATTGCTCCGGCGATTCCGGTGAGAGCGAGAGTGGTTTTTTGTATTCTTCTTATCAGTCGATTTCCACAGCGGCGAACAAACACAAATCGCCGTCTCCGGCGAAGAATCTCACTTTTGTTCTCCAAAACTCAAAGTCGGCGACTTTTAGGGCTGAAAAAACAGAGGATAACTCTGTTTCTTCCTTTGAGAAAAAACCAGAGAAAAAAATCAGATTTTTAACAGATGAAGATTTTCTTGAAACTGAGTCTGATTTTGCTGATTCGAGTCAGACATTCGAAAGTGGGTTTTTATCAGATTCCGATTTCGGAGAATCATCACCGGAGGAGAAACCACAAAATCGTAAAAACCAAAATTCAGGTTCTGTTTCTGATTCAGAGGAAGAAGAAGAAGAAGAAGATACAAACGAGTTCGAGAGTTTATGGGAGCATCAGGATTTGATAGAGCAACTCAAGATGGAGATGAAGAAGGTTAAAGCAATCGGTGGGCTTCCGACAATTCGTGAAGAGGAAGAAGATGATTGTCCTAAGATCATGGAAGATTTAAAGCCATGGAGAATCGAAGAAGAGAAGAGATTTAAACATGTTGATACGATTGGAGAAGTTCATAAGTTCCATAGAAGTTACAGAGAAAGAATGCGAAAACTCGACATCTTGAGTTTTCAGAAGTCTTATGCACTTGGTAAGTTTTCTCTAAATCTCCTCTTTTTTTTTGGTTCTTTTGTTTATTTTATAAATTATTTTCAGTTTTCGTGTTAGTCAAATAACCTGGCCTTGATTAATTATTTTATTTTATTTTGCAGTGTTTTATAAGTTAGAATTTTTACAAAAAAATATAGGTCCCACGAAATCTAGTCATTATAGGGTTTAAGAATTCCATTTCTCTTATTAGTGTTTGATTCCGTGTTTTGGAATGAACACTGCACCAAACCTAAAAGCTAACCATTATTTAATTGTCTTTATGGGTTTATTATTACTTTTTACAAAATAAATGTTTTCTTGAATGATGTGTTTAGATATCGATTATTATTTGATGAAGAACATGGAATAAAATTGTTAGGGGGGTTCATTGTCAATTTAGAAGAAGAAGGTTAAATGTTTTTTAAGTTTTTTTCAGTCGGTTTTAAATTAGTCAACAAACAAACACACCATATTTAATTGATTACTCATGTCTTATTAGTTGATTTTAATATTGGTAATAGAAAGTATCTTTGACAAATTGAGTGTGTCATACTCGAATTTACTCTAAATAGACATTTATTGCATTGAATTGAGCCGTTGGATTTAACAGTTTAAGCAAGTGTCATTTAATTTGTATATGCCATTTTGATCTAGTTCTCCTTTCTTAGCTAAGTAGACAAGATTATAAGAGCATGTCCATTAGACAATTCGTCTTTAGAGTTTTTAAGAATATTAAATTAATTAATGAACAGTGGTCGACAATTTATTAAATCGATGGAGAGAAAATAAGTTTCATTTTTTTTATGTATTATATTGATGGAGAGAAAAAATGGTGGACAATTTATGGTCCATATTTAGAGAAAGAACCAATCTCAATTGTTTTTTAATCGAATACCAATGAGCACTTTACACCTGTTTGAACAAACTTTGTATGGATTGCTCTTTAAAATCCTTCTCCAAGGATCGTTTGTTATATATTTGGCATTTTTTATTTATTTTTTATCCAATAATTGCTAACAAACCCAATACTAATGTGGATGCTCTGTGATAAATGTTGCCTCAACCATAAAGCTAGTTTTGGGATTTGCAAATTTTGTCTAACCAAGTTTTTTTTCTCTGTTCTTTTTTTAAGCCAATGCACACATGCATATCTTTATTGCCTATCTCACCAAATGTGTCTTTTTTTTTGGGTTAGCTATCAAAGTTAGCTTTTGCGTTTCTTCTTTATTGCATTGCTCTCTTATGGAACTCCTTTACCTATTTTTTTTTCACTCCCCACTACTTATTTTTGCTAGTGGGATCCTTGTATATTGAGTTTTAGATTTTAGAAATTTTAGTAGGCCAGTAATCTTTTGCTTAATTAAGTTTGTGTGCCTATTTTATTCTATAATTATCTTTAGTTATTACTAATTAAATTTCACATTCTTTTGTGTATTTTGTTTCTTTTTCTTCTTGGCCTTTTTTTTCTTGAAGGGCTTCTTCGATCAAAGAACCCTTCGACCGATGAATCCTCTCCTCCCAAGGCCTCGTTTTCATCGGTTTTATCGGTTAATCTCCGGTTATGGAAACCAAAGAAACCAGTTACCGAACCAATGGTTCAATTCATAAAAGAGATTCATGCAGAGTTGGAGAACGTATACGTTGGTCACATGTGTTTGTCGTGGGAAATTCTTCACTGGCAATACGAAAAGGCCATTGAATTACTGGAATCGGATGTCTATGGATCTCGCCGGTACAACGAAGTCGCCGGAGAGTTTCAACAGTTTCAGGTTTTGCTTCAGAGGTTTCTTGAAAACGAACCGTTCGAAGAGCCTAGAGTACAACATTACATCAAGAAACGTTGTGTTCTCCGTAATCTCCTTCAAGTCCCGGTTATTCGAGGTAAGAACTTAACCGTGTTTGGTTTAAGTCGGTTTAAATTGGATAAAACCTTCTTTGAACCGGTAAGAACTTTTAACCGTGTTTGATGATGTTAACAGAAGATGGAAACAAGGACAAGAGGAAAGGAAGAAGAAGAGATTATGAGGAAAATGATGAATGTGCGATTAAAAGTGAACAACTTGTGGAGATCATGGAGGAAACGATTCGATTATTTTGGAGATTTGTGCGGTGTGATAAGCTTACAATCTCGATTCATGATCAGAAATCTCGAACCAAGTCACAAATAGAACCGGATCATGAAGAAGACTCGGAAGATCTAGAGATGTTCACCGAGGTTAAATCAGAACTTCAAAATGTAAGTTTGTTGTTTGTAAGAAACAAAACTTCTTAAACGATTGACTAATCCATATTATTGATGTGGTTTGCAGAAGGAGAAGAGATTGAAAGATGTGTTGAAGAGTGAGAGATGTATCATAAGAAGATTCCAAAAGCACAAGGAAGAAGATTCAACAGAAGACCAAGTGCTTCACTTCTTCTCACAAGTGGACATGAAGCTTGTGACAAGAGTCTTGAACATGTCCAAATTGACTAAGGAACACTTGGTTTGGTGTCATAATAAGTTGACCAAGATTAGCTTTGTGAATAGAAGGTTACATTTAGATCCTTCCTTTTGTCTCTTCCCTTGTTGAGATTTCTTCTGTATTGACCTTGTAGATCTTATACCTGTGCCTAACTAAAGCAATAAGAGCAATAAAATACAAATTTTGTCCTGATGTTATTGTAAGTCACTCACACATTCCATCAATGAGGATCATGAATCTAATGTTGCAAATAATTCTTCTATGGAGCTCATAGGATGAGGAAAACAGATCACTCTTTATTACTCAAAGAGATAGAACAATCTTTCTCGATTAATCCAAAAGAAAATAGTCTAGTATTTGTTTTAGAGTCACTAATGATCCAAAAGATCTCCTTAATGTGTTCTCTCTCCCACCTATATATACTGTTCCCTGTATCAACATTTCAGATTCTACTAGAGCATAACAAATCAGCAAGTAAAGACCCTACAAGAAACTTCAAGAATCTGATCCATACTGGTCTGAATTTGTTTATGGGTGTATTACCTAAATGTGTGTTTGCAGAGAGATGAGTGGCTATTCCACCACTAAAACATTGTTCTCCATCATTCCTTCTCCGGAAGTAGGAAACTCAGGCGAGATCTGCCATTCTCCATCCACTAAGAACTTCATCTCATACCTTAAATTTCAAGAATTCAAAAACAAAACTAGTTTTGAAACAAGATAATATGATGCTGATTGCAAGAAAATTATATAGTAGAAGCAATGGTACCTCCCGGGACGAAGGATCAAAGTGGTGGAGAATTTAGTGAATGAAGCTGTGTACTCAGGCGATAAATCCTCACGTTGGCTCCATCCATCAAATGATCCCATCACTTGGACACTCTTACATGAAGATTGTCACACTCTAACCTCAGAATTTCAAATTCATCAAATAAAATGTAAGAACCTTTCAAAATGTTAAAGCATAGTTTACCTCTGCCATACCGATCCAGAACACATGAACCTCTTTTGACTGTGCAGCTTCAACGTCTTTGATTTGTTCCTTCAGTTTCTTTTCGACAGCTTACGAGGGAGCAAAGAAGAAAAGTTTGCTGTTTCAGTGATTTGAAGAGAGTCTGAATAATGTATGAAACTAAATGGAGAATAGAAGAACCTTCTAAACGAGAGAGAAGGTGTGATTGAATGTACTTCCCGCTGATTTTTCTAGAACCTTGTGGAATACCGAGGTTTGCTATTTCTTCCGCCAGTCTTACCAAAGCCTGCTCCTCCCAAGAGACCAATATCATGAAATGTAATCAACTATAGACATATGTGCATGTAGGTATGTATGTACAATTTGACACTACATGCACAAGTCTGAAGCTAGAAGAATAGAGATCTAAGGACCTGAACTTCAAGCTCCATAACTGCAAGCTCGCTTTTGATGTTAGCTATCTCGTCCTCTTGTGTTTTAAGCTGCAAATAGATGATCAAAAGTTGTCAAATAACTCATCATCTTCTGTTTCTGCAGCATGAATTTCCCTTAAGAAAACCTTTGGAGGATTTTATCGCTTTTATCAAGAGTATGAGAATTGAAAACTTCAATCACAAAACAAGATTAAGATATCTTGAAGAATGCCTATTAAAAAAACTCTACATCATCAAGCACATACCCGTGAAAACAATGGAGAAGTGTATTTAAGAGTATGCAAGTAACTCATCATCAAGAGTATGAGAATGGAGAACTGAATTCATCAAGCAAAATTGTATATAACACGAGCAACCTGACGCTTGAGGAACCGGTTATGTTGATTAGCTTCACTCAGTTTCTTAACAAGCTTCGATCTCTCGTTGTCGATAAGCAATGACTTCAACTACAAAACCAAGAAAAGGAGTGTTTTTGTTAGTTAGTTCCTTCATCACCAGAGAATATGCTTAGCTACAACAAGAGAAAGAACATAAAGCTTAAAACCTCGTCACTACTGAGAGGTCGAGAAACAGAGTCGTCAAGTGAATCTTCCGACAACGAGGATTCCTCTGTGCCAACACCAACTAAAAATCTCTTCAAGAGCAAACTGTTCTTGTAATACTTTTGAGTAGAAGCTGACGCAATAGGATAAGCAAGTCTCTGGAAATGTGAAATTGTGGTCAAACCTCCCAAATTCCATGCCTTTAAGTTCCAAGAAAGACTGAGATTTTGCTCAAGACAATGTCTATTTCATAAGAAGAATTAATTCGAAATATTATTCAGTAATCAAGATCATTGTCGAAAAAGGTTCAATTTTTGAATCAAAATAAAAATGATTAATTTGTGTACCTTAAACACCCAAATTCCATTCTGGGTACACAGCCTGCATCAGAATATTCATTATTTTTTTTCCCAAATTTACAGAAATAAGTTAGGGCTCGTTTATTCAATTACAGAAACTAGCAGATTGGGAAATAGGAAGAAGAAAAAGAAGAAGAATGAAACTTACCTTGAATTGAACAGAAATGCTTCATACTGTAGCAAGAAAGAACAATTGTAGAGATAAAAGAGACTGATATTGGAGAAACAGATGGATGGATAATGTGAAGAAGAACAAAAGTCGAGAAATTTAAAAATAATTTTTTTGTTCGACTTACGCATTAATTGATAATCTTTCTGTATGAAGAACGCTGAAGAAGCTACAGTATATGGAAATCGTGGGTAATAATATTACAAGTTTAGTCCTCATCTTTTCATTTTATTGGCCTACGGGGACTTATTTTGCAAACTATGTTTATAAAATAATTGGTTTGTCCTCATGAAGACAAAATCTATCTAAGCTTGGATAGTATTGATACATCAGAAGAGGTTTTGATAGTTATGATGCATCTGTTATGTCATTTGAAAGTACTTAATCATCTGAACAAAGCAATCTTTGAAATATGATTTACATGGAAGAGTTTCTAAATAGTGTTAAGGACTTAAGGTATATGTATTGCTAAATTGCAATTTGTGGTTGAAAATTGGTATTTTTATATGGTGCTTATGAAAATCTAGTATAAGAGTGGTTTGTGTAATGAAACAAAGCTAATTATTACTCAGATGGCTAATCATATAATCGAGACAAAATTATAACAAGTCATAATCCTTTGCTTATATATTTGTGAAACAAGGTTTCCTTTCATTTTGAGACGGGAATAGTTTTCAATTATTATTATTTCAGCAATGACAAGAATAAGAGCTTGATTGGCAGTGCATGTTATAGAGCTGTAGCAGTAAGGAACAGAAGCAGTGACTTATTAAAGCTGGAAGCTATTAGATATTAATTTGATGAATATGATTGGTAAAGCTGTGAGCACTTAAATCTAAAATTACAAAAATAGACATAGTTATATACATGATTTCATCGTGTAATCTAATTGACAAAAAAAGTTCCATGACAAAAACAACTAAAAGAACGTGTAGTTTAAGTTAACAAACTTTGACCCAAAAAACCCAGCAAAATAACACAAGGCAATAACAAAAAGACGTATTCAACATAGATCTCACCATAAAGTAACATGTTTATGAGTAACTTTTTAGTTCTTAAAAAAATAACCATCCAAAACATAAGTAGAAGAACATTCAAAAAAAATAAAACAGCAACAAATTACTTGATTTAAGCAACCAATGAAAAACGTTCCAAATACTTTCCGCAATAGTATTTCGGATTCCTGACATATATGCATCTCCTGTGGGTTCATAACTGTTAGGATCTATAGAGGTTTAACTCACTCTCTCTCACTCTGTAACTCTCGTTTGTCACAGAAATAAAAGAAACAGAGCAACAAAAGAACGACACACAATTGTTTACCCGGTTCAATCTAATCGGTGTGATTAGACCTACGTCCGGGGCCAGATCAACTCTGACAATCCACTATCTGAGAACGATATTACAGCTCAAGAACTATGAGCAACGTACAAGTTTCAAGATGAACATAAACGAGTACACTTTCGGCCAAGAAAGAAGAAGAAGAGGAGAGTTTCCTTTTATACACTCTCAAAGTGAAAGCCTCTTAATCGCTTAGAGTCTTCAAACATCCAAATCCTCATTTCTTGGTAAACCTCTGCAAACCGCAGAACCAGCTTCAATCACCTCCGGTTCAACATCAAACCAATATCGGACCAGAAATTTGAATCAGAAGCATTCCTCAATAATCTCCACCTTGATTCAAGTTTCTCCTTCTCACTCTCAGTAGTGAACTGCCTTTACTTTGAGTTTAACCTCTGGCAACTGATGACATTCATCACTCAGCCGATCAACCTTAGAATATCTAAAGCTGACCTGAATTTAGCAAATGGGACAGACTTTGTTAGAATATCCGCAGGGTTCTTTGAAGTGTGGATCTTCAGAACCTCAACCTCTCCTGATTCCGACACGTCCCTGATGTAATTATACTTTACTGCTACATGCTTTGTCCTCTCATGATACATGTTGTTTTTCGACAAGCAAATAGCAGACTGTGAATCACACCAAATTACTTCCCTTTTCCGTTCGAATCCCATATCCTGCAGTAAGCCTTTTATCCAAATGGACTCTTTTGCAGCTTCATGAAGTGCAATGTATTCAGCTTCTGTCGTGGATAAAGCCACCACTGGTTGTGCACAATATGTGAGAACTTTTGTATCGTGTGCTCTTCCTGGAGTTCCAACATATGCATATATGAATTTCATATCCAAGTTGCAAATGGCCAGAACATTCATCGAGGTGAACTGCTGTCTGGCATTCCAATATCTCTCTTTTTGATCATTTCTAACTCGTACTGGCACATGTGTGCTGTCAAGAGCTCCAATGCAACCACTAAAGAAAGGCCAATATCTATTATCACTGACTAAACGATTATTAACCTGTATAAACTCTTCTGGCTGAGGCTTTAAAATATCCTTCGATAAAAGAAGGACAGCATCTAATACTTCCATAAATTTCCTGTGTACCTTTTCTTGGCTACGTTGGAAATTTTTTGCAATTTGTCGTTGTACTTCATCATGCCCAAGTGTCTCTAAAAACATTGCCACAGCCTCTTGTACGGTGCATTCACGTGACTCTTTAAGGTGATAATCATTCTTCAGAGTATCACATAACTTTATAAAGGTTTCTTGATTCATTCGCACGGTTTCATAGCATTCTCTACCAGAACCAGTAATCATTTGCATAGTATGACGGAATCCACGACCTCGATCTGTTCTCATCAATTGCCTATCACAATATGGATCTTGTCGTTCAGCTTCAACCATTAAGCGAACCACAGCAACCATATTTTGATGAAAAACCATTGCTACTTCCTATAATTAAAAAAAAAACGTATTAGATATATGAAGTTAGATGATCCTTTTGTCTAGAAACTTATGTTAAAAAAAGACAGCTAATTCATAATATAATAATAAAAAAAAATCTATTAAAGCAAAGGCAAACATAAGTGGAGTTCAATGAATGCCATAAACAACTGAAACTATCGTTCAAACTAAAAAACCCCAAACTAAAATCTATCATCAAAAACTATAGTAGCCTAGTTCGTCTTTCCTGTGATCCTTTCCAGATACTTAATCTCAGTAAAGTCATAAAAATCTGACGGCTATTCTCGTTTCCAGCTAGGTGATCAAGAGCACTCCAGTACAATTCGCCATCAAGATCTAGTGTAGACATCTTTAGCAACTCTTCGGTGCATATGGCGCTGCTAAATGGGTTAAAGGAATCAAATGATTTCCGACCTGCAGACCAAAACTTCTCTTGATTTTCTAAGGTAGTGGTGATACGATCCCAATGTTCGGGGTGAGGTCTTTTCCGTGAAGATCTTGATTTGGTAGGTCTCTCTTGAGACTTGCTAGAAACATGTGCTTTTTGTATCTTTTGATTGACTTCAGACGTACGGACGATGGGTGGTGACATCTCTTCAATTTCTTCTTCTTCAAGTTCTATATCTTGAGGCAATTGACTTGGTCCATTCTGGTGTTGCCATCCTTCACTTACCGATATTGTAACTTTGCTGTATAAATAATCAAGGAGTGGAATATCACGCAAAGGATATTGGCGAACTTTTGTGGCTTCTGGACAAGCCTGCAACAATAGTAGAAAATAAAATCCATTATGAATGAAATTATGTTTGTAAAAACTTTAAAAAACTGTATATTGTCATTTTCTTAGTGGAATTACCTTAATTAGTTGATCCCACCAGTCATTGCTCATGTCTAATTCTCCAAACTCATTGAATCCCAACCTCGTAGAGCTCTTTGTGACACGTCTATAAAGGTCGTACTGTTTTCTTATGCAATTGTCACTGCTTATGGACCCGAACTTGGGTGATATTTTTTTTTGACAAATAAGCCAACAGTCGTTGACCTCCAACCGACTTTTAAACTTTTTCCATTGAAAATCGATAGCAAACCGTTTTAGAAATCCAGCTCGTATGTTTTGTCTTCCCATTTCAGTAAAACATGTACCTCTCCAGTATCCTTTATCTTTCTCACCATTGGCTAACACTAGCATCTGATGACTCATTTCATGAGTCCAAATAAACCTTGGCTAAATCGACCCCAAAATAAAATAACGCCACTTAAAATTTCAAGCAATAGAATAAACAAACAAAAAGTCAACAGGTTACGTAATTCATACCTTGGTCGTTGGTTGCACATGTTGTTCTTCATTCGACATGTTTTTAAGCTGTTTATAAGATCATAAATAGTATTTATATTAGATATAAATATGAAACTAATCAAAAATTTAAAGGAATAAGAGAAATCCTGAAACTAAAAACAATCTGTGCTCTGTGACGTAAAATTTAACCAAGGATGAATCAAAAGTTTTTTCTACTAACCCAGCAATAAGAATAAACATGGTCGTATAAGAAATGAATCAAAAGTTTTTTTCTACTAACCGATGCTTCTTTGCTCTGCGACCTAAAATTTTAGGTTTAGGTTAAGATAAAACTATGTATTTATAGTTGATTCTTAATGGCATATGCAGATATTAATTAAAAAATTAAGGATAATACTGACTTTTTTAAATTTAAAAGGCTTTATGCTTTGAAAAAGCAAAGCATTGGGGTATCGAGCATTTAGAAGCTCAAAATGCTCTTCTTTCTGCTTTTGACTTAAATATGATTGGCAGTTTATAAAGCATTATGCTTATTAATATGCTCTGCCAATCAAGCCCTAAGAGTCAGGGAGGAACACTGACAAAAATGAGCCTATACCTATCAAAACTATTTTTTTTTAAATTGTCATTAACACATTGCTCTGTGAAAATCATCATCAATAATATTGTCTTGTTTTCTTCAGGAGTAGTCTGACAATGTGAAGACAGTCAAATACGACTCCAACATGAGACCTCACCTATATAATCTCATAATAAAGTAAGACCTCAAAATTTATATTGTAAAAAAAAAAGTGACACTTGTAGACAAACGTGACCTCAAATTTGTATGGTGAAAGTGGGTGAAGACTAAGCGCATCTCCATCGATCGGTTAGATCTTCAAAATAAGGTTTTCAAAATTAAAATATTAATATTTTAATATAATATAATTATTTGAATAAACTTTAGTTTTTGTTAAAAAACTAAATTAATAAAAAAACATAGATATATTTTGGGTATCTGAAAAGTATTTCATAATTTCTCAAATGAGAAACGGTTTTCTCTTTCTCATTCTTTTTTTATTTTTTATTTTTTTTATATAAAAATAAGATATTCGGTTTAGAATTCACTGATAAACGATGAGAATGCTCTAATATCCTAGTAGAAAACCATGATTCCTTTTGGATTTATGGTACAATTCAAATTGCATTACAAGGCTTATGGTTTATTGTTTCTGTTGAAGTGTAGATTTTGCAGTCATGAAAATACTTAAATTATAAACCATCAAACATTTATAATATAACACAAATTTGGAATATGAATATTGTCAAATCACATTGTGTAATGCCTATTGGAAACAATACATAGATCATGAGATTAGGTTGGGGTATATGATGCTTTCTAAGACAAATTCCCATTGTGTAATGCCTATTGGAAAGCTTATATAAACCATGAAATTAAATTAGGTGAATGATGCTTCCAAGCTAAATTTCTATTGTATATTGTCTATGGTAACAATACACCCGAAATGAGGCACAATTGGACTCAATAAATAAGTAGATATGGTTAGAATAAAGAATTCCACATCATTGCTCTGTATATGGTAGATATATGCAATCTATATCGTCATTTTCTATTTTCAAATAGCGTGCATATATTGTACAACATATTATTAATTGCTACATAAAGAAAAATTCAAAGCTTAAATAAGATATATTATATATACTTTTCAGTGAGCACTGATATGTTGTCCTTACATCACAAGAAATTGTGTCAATTTAGAACCTGATGTTGAAATAAGCGTTTTTATCGTTTTTACAATAAGTGAAATAAGTGAAATTAAACGAAAGATAATAAGCTCATAGGAATGAATTTCCTATTATTGTAGCACTTTATATCCAATGACATTTTGTAAAACTATATCTAAGAGAATCAAAATGAATAATTGACTATTAGGTTTATCAGTAGGTGGTTTAACGTCAGCAGCAGTCCAAATCTTATAGTAGTATAATTTAGCTCCACAAGATATTTTAGTGTTTTTTGTACTTTTTCATTTTAGTTTTTTTTACTTGGGTTATATCATAAACCCGCACATAATCTAGTTAAACATAAAAAAAGAAGAAGCAAAAGTCTTTAACAAAAGAAACAATAAATAAATAGAAGTTACATTGTCCGAGATTATGTAACTTCAAAAGGCAGAAAGCTAAACGAAACAAAACAAGTCTTAAAGTTATTTTTCTCTTTTTGGTCTCCAAAAAACCAAATATAAAGCAATATTGATAAGATAATTAGAATTAATACATATTAGCGATGTCCTACACTAATTCAAGTGTTAATAAGTACACTTAATTGTTAGTGGAATACGACGTCATCTCGAAACCAGACTCCACCATTGATCTTACATTCGGAAGCTCATTAGTCAATGCTCTGGCCAAGTTATTGAAGTAGTTACTCTCGTTGCTGCTCAGAAACAGAGCATCCCCTGTTCCGTTGTTTCTAGTTGTGTGTACGGAACTCCGAGCATCTGAGACGCGAAATAAGCAGTGACTGATTCGGTGAAGCTTGTGGGTTCATCGACTGGAGGAGAGCTAAGGTTTTGCCTTGTTGCTATGTGGCTGAGGACATCTGTTGAAGCTAAGAGATGTGCGGTTTGAGACTGTAAATTGTATTGGTTGGCCACAGGATTCGCCGGATAAAGCCAAGATTGTGGGATTGATCTTTGTGATGATACCGAGTTCGTCTTCTTGAATATTCTGCAAATCGCCCACGCATCCTACAAAAGAAATTCTCGTCTTAATTAAAAGCTAATTATACACCAAATTGATCTATATTAGATATCTGGTAACATAAACATAAACCCTGGTTTAAGGTTTGAACTTTTCCTGCGTGTCAAGCAAGTTAGGGCAAATACGATTACTTACGCTTGAAGGAATCTCTTTATTGTTGTTGTTATGGTGTTGCTTCTTGTTATTGTAGTGAGGATATGATGAGTTATGAGAGTCAGAAGGAGAAGGGAGACGGAATTCATGCATCATCCAATCGGTTTTGACTCCTTTAGCAGCTCGGCCACGGTAGAACACAAGTGACTTCTTTAACCCGATGCACCGGGTCGAGTCTGATGAGTATATAGGTCGGTCTGTTCCGGTTGCTTTCCAGAATCCACCTCCGGTTACTCGGTTAGGTCTCGTGCTGTTTCGGTATTTCCTGTCTCTTGGACAGTAAAAGTACCACTCTTTCTCCCCCATGGCCGCAAGCTCTTTTTAAACATTTGATTCAAGAAAATGCAAAATCAAAAATTGTTTTCCATAGATTTAAAGAAAATGAAAAATTTGTAGGGCTTACTTGGGAGGTCCCATGGATCGTATTTGTAAATGTCAACTTTCTTGATGAGTTCAAAGGGAAGAGATTTGTGTAGAACCTTCCGTTTCAGGTAGAAACTTACGAGTTCTTCATCTGTAGGATGAAACCTAAACCCTGGCAAAACTACGTCGTCGAACCTTTCTACGTTGTTACTCTCTTCATGATCCATAACTAAAACCATAAGAACTAATACTTGTGTGATTAAGAATTAAACTGACCAAAAGAGAATGAAGAGAAACGGAAAGATTTATAGAAATAGAGAGAGAGAGAGAGAGAGAGAGAGAGAGAGAGAGAGAGAGAGAGAGAGAGAGAGAGAGAGAGAGAGAGAGAGAGAGAGAGAGAGAGAGAGAGAGAGAGAGAGAGAGAGAGAGAATTTGGAGAAGAATGGAAGAAGTTTCTTAGAGAAGAAGAAATGTGTTCATGGGGAAACGATAATTGGACCGGAAAGTGATGCGTTGGTTTACGACCAATGTCTCTAGAAGATGTGGAGGGTTTTGCAAGAAAAATATGATGTATGTTTCTTGAACTTCGTTTTTCATGTTTATATATATTTTTACTTAAATTTGGGGAGTGATTCAAACTTCAAAGTTACCGTGGTCCGTGTACTTCTTGAAACGAAGACTACGAGTAGAAACTTTCGAAAAAAATCTACAAAGAGATGATAAATGATCATACTTTCAGCAGCATACTTTTAGTAATCAATAGGATAGAAACTTTTAGAGTAGAATCTTTTTCTACATCTTTAACTATAAGTCGATAAGTCTTCAAAAGATTGAAATTTGAAAGTTTTGGTGCGTAGCAAAGGTTTGAATCTCCTGTTAAAAAAATTCCAAGGTAAGTCAAATTAGGCATTGGTAAAATCGAATGCATTGCTTAAGCTTGCTATAAATGTCTCCAAGTCTGAGACACGTAAAACCATAATGTAGAAATGAAGATTTCGTGGTAAAAAAAATTAAAACAAAATGAAAAATAAAAACTAGAGATGAGAAAAGTCCAAAATAAAGGCATGGGTTTTTTAACCCACGCAACTCAAGTTTAGAAGTTTGGTCAATAGCTTTTAACCTAAGCTTTCTATTTCTCTTTATATGTGAAACATTAAATCTATCAACCATCATTTTGAAATATTTATTAATGCCGTGAAAGTCCAAGTGTATGCATAGTACAAAAAAAAATCTAATGGTTTAGGGTTGAATTTGTTTGTGCATTGTGCTCACTACAAATGTTAAACAAAAATATAATGGCTAATTAGGTTGAATTTGACTGTGCTTTGTGCATTGTGCTCACTACAAATGTTATACAAAAACATAATGGCTAATTCGGTTGAATTTGACTATGCTTTGTGCATTGTGCTCACTACAAATGTTTATCTCATGTAGTAATTTTTTTTTTTGGGTTAAAGAAACTATAACACAGTTAATTCTTTCATCATTGCTTCTGATTTCACAGTATTGCTTCATGCTGTTGTGACTTTTTTCCATTCTGGATTCCCTAATATGAAGGAAAATTCAGAAGACAATTATGTTAGGACTTTTACATTAGAAGTTGAGACGAAATCTAAGTAATTACTATATAAGGTAACTGGCCAATCGACTCATTACCTATTGATTTCGTCGTTAGAAACTTATCAAACTTAATAGAGCCATAGCTTGAGCTTGACCAAAGTAAGATATGTTTCTGATCCTAGTGTGGGATTTTGTTTGAGAAGAATAGGAAAAATGTACCAAATATGCTGAGGAATAACATTAATTATTCTAATAAAAAAACGTATAACTTTAATAAAAAAACGTATATATAACTATATATAAAAAATCACATAATAGAAAAAGAAAAAATTTCTTAGAAAGATATATATCCTATAAGCTATATGAAAGAATTCAAGAAAGCATTTGCAAGCAAAGTTGGAAAGTATGCGATATTTGCCAGATGTTGATAGATATCAACATGAAAGGTTGGGAATGTATATTATATCAAAGGAACTTTGGTTTGTGGAGAAAAAAACATTTGATGTAATTTGACTTGTCAAAATTTTGTTTTCGGACTCTGCAAGATTGACGTAGATACTTTGATTTTGAGGTAAGAGCTGCTTATAAAGACATAAGAAATTAGTCATTGGTTTCAATGCTTTTCTTGCCAGGCGAGGATAAACAAATTCAATTAGAATAAAGATCTATCCGATGTGGATAAAGTATTTTGTGCTCTACTTCATACTTCTTGTCAAAGTACTTCATACTTCTTGATAGTAAATTAGGATTGTGGTTGAAGTATTTGCGCCTTTGATGTAGAATCTATGAATTAGTTTAGGCTTTTTATTATACACAACTCATACTTTCTTGGGGGCTAATTCTAATATCATGGGATCTTAGGAAATACACATAAAAATTATAAATTTAGTTACAAAAAAATTGTAAATGCATGGAAACCGAAATTAATCTGTCCACAAATATTGTCAAAAAGAAAAAGAAAAAAAAATTAACTGTCCACAAATATAACACTAAAACGACATCGTTTCACCAAACGACTTCGTTTCACGTTGCCTTCAACCTCATTACCTCACTCACAGTCACACTTGTGTAATTAAAAATCCCTACTCAGGCGACCAATTTTCGCCTCTCTCGCTTTCTCCTATCATCGTGCTCTCTCTTACCTCTCTCGGAGATATTTTACTCAGGTATGCATCACTCTCTCTCTCTCTCCTTTACCTCTTTCTTCTTATCTCAGGCTTCCTTCATGGGGTAATTTCACAGATCGCTCGCTGTTCATTCACATTATATATTTCTTTCTCAGATTGATAGATTTGGAGGGATGACGCTAGGGTTGTTATTGGGGATCGGAAGAACATTCCGAAGAAAGAGAGCTTCTTCGCTCGATATTCTCTCCCCCAAACGAGCTCCCAGAGACTTCTACAAGGGCAAAAACTGCAAACCTACTGGTTTCCACACCAGAAAAGGTTTCTACTTCATCATCCAAACTCACAATTCAATTCATTTCTGGGTCAAATTGATAACTGGAAACAATTGGTGAACACTTGTTTTAGTAGTTGATGATTGAATGTTTTGTTCTTGCTGTTAAATGCCAAGTTGTTTTGAATTAGAGCTATTATCAGCTAGGCTTTAGCAATTTACAATGGCTTTAAGATAAACCAGATTCTTTAGATGGGAAAAAAGCTAACAACTTTATAACTCAGTTTTTGGCAAAGATGCAATTCTGTTATCAGCTAAGTTTCAGGAATTTACAATAGCTTTAAGATAACAAAATTCTTTAGGTAGGAAAGTTAACAACTTTATAACTCAGTTTTGGCAAAGATTGATCATCATAGAGTTGCACAATTCTGTTATCAGCTAAGTTTCAGGAGTTTACAATGGCTTCCAGATAACCAGATTCTTTAGGTTGAAAGCTTACAACTTTATAACTCAGTTTGGCAAAGATTGATCATCATAGAACTGCACCGTTCTATTATCAGTTAAGTTTCAGGAACCTACGCGTTTTAAGATACCGGATTCTTTAGGTAGTTGATAATCGAATCTTGTTCTTGGTAGTTGATAATTCTTGGTGGTGTTAATGTCAAGTTGTTTGAAATAGACATATACAACCTAAAGAGAGCTATTATCAGCTTTCAGGAATTAATCTACTTGTCTTTATGATAACTGATTCGTTGTGGAAAGCTAGCAACTTTGTAACTCAAATTTGGCAGAAGTTGATCATGAACTTCATTTTTATTAACCTTTCTCTTATGTTTGTGAAATTGTTTGGATTGCAGGAGGATATGTTGTGCAGCCAGATAAATTGCCAAACTACGTAATCCCTGATCTGACCGGCTTTAAGGTTTTTCAGAAACTCTTTTGTTCCTCTCTCCTATAATTTCTTTATGTAGCACAAGTGAAACATGAGAACCCCTCGAAAAATCTTCTTCTATTGGTCGAAGCTACGTTAGGAACCTGGAAATGGAATGCTTACTAAAATGCATTAAGTTTGTTGAGTGATTTAGCTTTGCTGATTGTAATATTTTTTAATATGATTTTACAGCTGAAACCATATGTATCTCAGTGCCCTGTACAAGTCCAAAAAACCGAGTCAGCTGAAGCTTCCAAGTGAAAAAAAAAAGTCAAGAAGAAATGCGTTTTTGAAGTCTTCATTAGCTTAAAGTAAGGACTGTGTTCTAAGAAATTCGTCTTCTATGATTCTTAATCATTTTGGTTGGGATAGTGAACAAGGTTCTCCATTTTTGTTGGGAATTGTCAATTCAATTTAAAGTTCCAAGATTTGTTAAGGTTTTTTTTTCCCAACAGAAGACTCAATATTGGACTACTCAGATAAACCAAACTCAGCTACAAAAACTAATTGAACGATTATATCGATCGTCAAACTATAAATAGCAGTTTAACGGATTATAACAATTCAAGATTAATGTGAAAATTGAGTCAGAAGACGACACTTCTTTAGTAGAGAGGGGCAATTACGATATTTTAACTAGCTCCTTCTTCCTCAGCTACAAAAAAAATCTGAGATTTTTTATCCTGGCTTTGTCAGATCGATTGGTCTCAGAATATCCTGAAATTTGTGGCAAAGATGCAGGTGGTTACGTCCTGCTCTTTGAAACCTATTCCGATCACATCACGCGAGAATGATTTTGTTGGTCGACGACAGCTTCTCTCCTCCGCATGTTCCAGAATTTCCCAAGGCGACGTCGTTCCAGAACGACCAGTTTCTTCAGTAAAGTAAGCATTTTGGTTCTGTTGCTCCTTGAAAAATCGTTACTTTTGATTTGGGTTCCTTAAAAGATTATGAATTTTCCCCATTTGCTTCTTCGACAGCCAATTGGGCTTGATATCTCTGCATTTTGGTTCTGTTGTCCCCTGAAAAAGTGTTCCTTTTGATTTGGGTTCTTTAAAAGATTATGAAATTTTGTTTCTCTAAGTTACTGAAAAAATGCTCAGTTTGAAACTTGGAACATCCATTCATTAGTGTGTTTCTTTCTACTGTGAAACTTGTTTACAGAGGATTTACTTGGTGATTTGATGTTCATGTAGCTTTTGGTTGTTTGTGTTTCGTTAGGATTGGTCGAGATTGGAAGTCGAATCTGCATGAGTTAGCCATGAAAAGTGTTCCTTCGACTACAAGGCGAATCTTGTTGACAAGTATATTCATGAATTTGTGCTATAATCCTTCAAGGTACTTATCAGGTCTGCACCTTGTTCAGCTATACGTCATTTTCTAAAGCTTTGTTTTTTTCAACAATTTGATGGATCAAAATCTGTAATGAGAAGCTGAATTGTTCTGATCATAGCATTTTAATTCTTAACTAGTATAGCTCTAATTAGTAAGAGTTTTGAACTACCAAACCATATCTCTAGATTTTGCTGATCTAGTAGAGAACATTCATGATCTGATCTGGTCTTTTCTTTCCTTCTGCTTATAATGAGATGGGTTTCATCGATTCGTAGTGATAATATAATTCGGTTAATGAGTATGTGGTGTGATGAACTGCAGCTCTAGCACTTGGCGATCCATCTGTTACTACACTTGAAGATGTTAGTCCATCTGTTTTTCCCGCTGGACCTCTTTTCCCTACTGAGGTTAGTTTCCTTGACGAGGATAAATGGTAATCGAAGTTTCAGGTTTTGATGGTTACACTAAGATTCATATGTATCTTTTCACTCTAATTCAGGGGAGAATTGTCCAACTATTTGAGAATAATACTTATTCCGTTGTCAACATATTTGATGTGACGTTACGGCCTCAGCTCAAAATGACGGGTGTAGTTGAAGTAATGTTCTCAATAGTAAAAACAAAGTCTCTTTTTTAAGTTGTTGTTGATTGTTTGACTTACAATTTCTCTGAAATTCAATTTTAGATACCTGAAGGGAATGGCTCTGGAGTAGTTTGGGATGAACAAGGATACATTGTGACCAATTATCACGGTAAGAACCATGACTGAGTCTGATTGTACAAATGCTTGAGATGAGCTTAAGTTGCAGACGAAGGATATTATTGTAATGTTAGTTGGATCTTCTGTTGAACAGTTATTGGCAATGCTCTTTCAAGAAATCCAAGCCCCGGGGATGTGGTTGGTCGTGTGAATATTCTGACATATGATGGGTGAGAGCTTTTCTACAACGGTGAATTATTTCAGCCGTTTATGGTCTCTCTAGTTGTGTCTCATGTCTGCTCGTTTGTGCAAATCTTGAAGGGTACAGAAGAATTTTGAAGGAAAACTTGTTGGTGCTGATCGTACTAAGGATCTTGCTGTCTTGAAGGTATAAATAAATACATGTTTGGTAATATTTTTCTACGGAATTCATAGAACACTACTGCTTATATAGGTTGAAGCACCTGAAGCTCTCCTGAAACCGATTAGAGTTGGACAATCAAACTCTCTCAAAGTTGGTCAGCAATGTTTAGCAATTGGAAACCCCTTTGGTTTTGACCACACACTTACGGTTGGTGTCATCAGCGGTCTTAACCGGGACATTTTTAGCCAAACTGGTGTTACAATTGGTGGTGGAATCCAAACCGATGCAGCCATTAACCCGGGAAATAGGTGTGTCTATGAACTCATACAAGAGGAGACGATATTTTCTTGTGAAAACATTTCTTGTGTGTGTTTGTTTAATGGATCTTTCTGTATTATATATTGCAGTGGAGGTCCTCTGCTCGATTCAAAAGGGAACTTAGTTGGGATCAACACGGCCATATTCACACAGACAGGTAAATTTTCAGTGACTCATTATCGAAAATGTCCATGTGAAAGTGAAACTCACTCTTGGCTTGAATAGGAACATCTGCTGGTGTGGGGTTTGCAATCCCGTCATCAACTGTAATGAAGATTGTTCCTCAACTAATCCAGTTCAGCAAAGTAAGCACACACAAAATCCATTGCTTTGTGTTCGTAATCCATCCTTTTATGGAATTTCTTTTGATGTTGTTACTAAATCCAACATGTCAGGTCCTTCGAGCTGGTATAAACATAGAATTAGCCCCGGATTCAGTAGCTAATCAACTCAATGTTCGTAATGGAGCTCTTGTACTTCAGGTATGTAAACAATTTCATACTCTTAAACCTCAGAAACCAAACAGTTCTTTCTTTTTCTGATAATGATGATTGTGAATGCAGGTACCGGGAAACAGTCTCGCAGAGAAAGCAGGATTGCTTCCGACATCTCGGGGTTTTGCTGGTAATATAGTACTCGGAGATATCATTGTTGCAGTTGATGACAAACCCGTAAGCTCCATGAACCTTTTACATAACAACAAGACAATTATTTTGAAGTTTATTTGTCCTTGAAACCTTCCTTTTTGTTTTTATCACATATCTATCTTAAGGATTTAACTAAGATTATGTGGTTTGATCAGGTGAGGAACAAAGCTGAGTTGATGAAGATATTGGATGAGTATAGTGTGGGTGATGAGGTGAAACTCAAGATCAAGAGAGGAAATGAGGATTTAGAGTTACAGATCTCATTGGAAGAGAAGAGCTCATGACAAATTTCACAACATTTGATCTCTCCCTCTTAAACCTCCTTGTTCTTTTGTTTTTATGTCTGAGAATAGCAATGTCACAATTACTTCTCATTCTCTGAATATAATGTATGTCAATGGAAAAAAATTCACTAAATTGTTCTTTCCTGTTTCAATATTCAAGAAAAATACTAAACAATGACTAAACAAATCTAACTTTCAAAAATATCCAAAAAAGTTCCTAGAATACCACAAAACAAAACAAATGTTCTCATGAGATTTATGTTATTTTCCATACCTAGAATTTCAGGAGGAATTCATAAACAATTAAACATAGATTTTGTGGTATTTTAAAACTTTCAGAAGGTAAAAAAATTAAAGGCATTTTGAAGTTCCTAAAAAAAATGTTTTAATAATTTTACTAACAAAATGATTATATCATCACAGGCTAAGAACTCTCCCTTTCGCTTAGGACTTTCTAAACCATTTAGAGTCTTTAGCATTTAGAAAAGTGGGGCTTTAGGCTGGATTTTTTTCCTATTGTTTTTCAAAATCGTGAGGAATAACATAAAAATGGTGAATCTTGTGAAAATCTTTCTGTTTTGCTAGGGGTTTTATTCAGTTTTGAGAGTGTGCTCACCATCTCAAACCTCAAGAACCCTATTTCAAACTTGCTTGTTCCAAAGTACTACGATACAGCTCTCATGGCGAATATTGACAAGGTGCTAATGTCGTTGTCCTTAGAGGAAGAGGAGGACGTCCCGTTTGTTCTGCCTAATCTACCTAAGTACTGCTCATGTGAGAAAAACATGATGAGTATCATGGGGAGGACTTTGAACTCGGAGTGTCCGAATATGGCTGATCTCATCTTGGATATGCCTCAGAAGTGGTAAATGTATGATCGAGTGAGAGGTGTAGCTCTCTCTAGTGAACGCTTTCAGTTCATCTTCAAGTATGAACATGATTTGGAGGAGGTTTTGAAGAAAAGGGTATGGACTTTCAATGAGTGGTCTATTGTGATAGATCGATGGGTGGAAAAGCCACCGGAGAACTACATGAAGTTTATGCCAGTGTGGATTCGGAATCGCAACATCCCGGTCAACTATTATACGGAAGCATCTATGATCTGGAGGACATCATCAGTAAGGTGGAGGAGATTGATTTTGATCCTGAGAAACCACAAAGCAGAGATTACGTGCGTGTCAAGGTTAACTTTGATGTATCAAAGCCTGTGAAGATCAAAGGTTGTGATTCTTCCCGATGGGGGAACCACTACGGTTTGGTACGGCTTTGAAAGGATACAGAAAAGATGCTATAATTGCCAACGCCTGACTCATGAGAAGGATAAATGCCCGTTGCTCATTAAGATGAGAAGAGACAAGGCAGAGGCTCGAAGAAAGAGTGTTATTGAGGACAAACAGAGTGTTGAGCCGATCCTGAAGGAAAGTGATCCAATCTTTGGCGTTTTGAGTGAGGATCAAGTTGGTGTGGATCCAAACTCGGGTCGTCTGAAGATTAATCCGGAAGTCCTTCAAGAAATGAGGCTGTATCTCCTTGCATCAGAAGGCACATAGAGGAAAGTGCGATGGAAAAAGTGTGGACTTCTATTCAAAGCTTAAATAATGACAGTCGCAATCAAAATTTGGTGTTAAGGCTTGAACATGCACTAGTGATATCTCGCAATGTTGACAAAGGAAAAGGTCCAGTGTACACAGTGGGATCGGAACAGAAAAGCAATGGAGAGTCGAAGGCAAATAAGACTGGAGAAAAGCTAATGGCGTCTGTAATAAATACTGGTATTGCGATGAGGAGAATCCCAAATGGTGAGACCACACTTTCGGAGAGAGCAGCAGAAAACTTTGAATCTGAGAACTCTGTTTTCAGGACTTGTTCAGTGGGTTTTGAAACTGGTTCTTCGGATGCAAGCTCATCTGGAGTGAGAACTAGGAAACCGACGGATAAAAGGAAGATCACTCCATCGATCGAACCACACGAATCAGAGGAACAAAAGCTAAAACCGATGGCACGCCAAGAAAGAGTGTGGGAGACACAATTGGAGTATCTCCGCAGAAAAGGAAGGCTGTTGAGGAAGAGGTGGTAGTGTCAAAAATTTCAAGGCGTAATGACACAGAGGTGGTCCTAACTGAGGGACTGCCGACTCCTTAATGAGCATTCTGAGCTGGAATTGTCAAGGCTTGGGACAGGCACAAGACTTGACAATTCCTCGCCTCAAGGAAATGGGTTAAAAACATTTCCCTAAGATTATGTTCCTAATGGAGACTAAGAAGTGTAGGAATGGAGTGGTGGATCTTCAAACTTGGTTAGGGTATGAAAGGGTTATCACGGTGGATCCTATTGGATGGAGTGGTGGTTTAGCTTTATTAACAAGGGAATAATGTGTCGGTAGATATGAAGTTTGCAGACAAACATATAATCGACTGTTTTGTACATTTTGGTTCATTTGAGTTCTATGTGTCTTTTGTTAATGGTGACCCTAAGGTGAAGGGGAGAGCACATGTTTGGGAAAAACTAATGCACATTGGAGTGCAGAGGAAGGAAGTGTGGCGTATGGTTGGAGACTTTAATGAGATCTTACATAATGGAGAAAAGCTTGGTGGTCCGAAGAGGAGTAATGGATCTTTCAAGGATTTTGCAGAGATGCTCAGAACTTGTGAGATGACCGAGTTGATAAGTAGTGGTGATGGTTTTACCTGGACTGGGATGAGACAAACTCACTGGATTCAAAGTAAGCTTGACAGGTATTTTGGGAATAAGGCTTAGAGACTATACTTTTCCCATGCTAACCAAGTATTTATGGAGAAGCTTGGTTCTGACCATAGCCATGTTCTGGTGAACCTGATGAACAGACAATCTGAAACTTGGAATCTTTCTGTTTTGACAAACGGTTTATTGGGAAGCCACGAGTTAAGGAGGCGATACGATCAGCTTGGCTTGGGAATCACCAATCTGTGCCTCTAAGCTTGGTGAATAGATCGGGGGCCTGCAGGAAGTCTCTCAGCAAATGGAAAAAGGAAAACAAGAGTAACGGAAGGAGCTGGAGATTGAGGAATCATCTATGCATCATTGGATGGAGTATTGCAGGAATCTAAAATATGAGATCGCCAAGGCATATCAAGAGGAGGAAAGTTTTTGGAAACAAAAGTGCAGAGATAAATAGATTCAGTTAGGAGACAAGAACACCAAGTTCTTCCATGCTTCGGTTAAAGCTCAAAAGATGAGAAACCAAATTGATTTCCTGGTCAACGATCAAGGAGGTAAAGCCACATTTTCAGGTTCATGGGGGCTGTAGCAGGCGCATATTTCCAATTCCTGTTCAAGACTTCGAGGGTTGAAAGCTGTGCGGATTTCTTCAATGGATTCACGAAAAAAGTATCAGATCAGATGAATAGATGCTTGATGAAAGAAGTTTCTGAAACAGAGATAAAGAAGGCTGTTTTCTCTATTAACCCTTCTAGTGCACCCGGGGTGGATGGTATGAATGGGTTATTTTTTCAACAATATTAGGATCTCCTTGGACCACAAGTTGTTGCAGAGGTGAGGAACTTCTTTGAAATAGGAGAATTTCCAAAAGAATGGAATATGCAAATATGCCTCATTCCAAAAGTCACTAAGCCGAGAAAGATGGTGGACCTGAGACTGATTAGTCTTTGTACAGTGGTGTACAAAATCATGTCCAAGGTCCTAGTTACGAGACTCCAACCCTGGTTAGAAGATATTGTCTCACCCATGCAGTCTGCATTTGTCTTTGACAGACTCATCTCAGACAACTTTGTGATCGCACATGAGATGGTTCATGCCCTCAGAATTCACCAACGGATCTCTGCAGAAGATATGGCAATCAAAACCGATATGTCAAAGGCATATGACCGGATTGAATAAGACTATATAAAATCTCTGCTCAATCCCTAGGATTCCATCCGAGATTTGTGCAATGGATCATGTTCTGTGTAACTTCAGTGACATATACGGTTCTAATTAATGGAGAGGCTCATGGTATGATTAAACCAGAACGAGACTTGAGGCAAGGAGATCCACTTTCTCCTTTCTTTTTTGACTTGTGCATGGAGGGATTCTCTCACTTGATGAATAAGGCAGCTGCTAATGGAAGTATATCTGGAATCCAATTCACCGCTGATGGACCTGCAGTGCATCACTTGTTCTTTGCAGATGATTTCCTTGTCTTATGTAAGGCGAATGATGCTCAATGTAACACCCTAAATGATGTGCTCAAGGACTACGAGAAATTCTCAGTTCAAATTATTAACTTCAACAAATCATCAATAACCTTTGGTGAGGCTATTGATGCTGGAGTCAAACAGAGGATAAGAAAAAAATTAGGGATACAATCGGAAGGGGGAGTAGGGAAGTCCTTGGATTACCGGAGTGTTTTAGTGGCTCTAAAGTTGAAATGCTGAGAAAAAAGCTTACATATCTAAGAGAAGATGAAATCGAGGTTTCATGGGTGGCACGGGAGGTTTTTATCCCAGGGTGGAAATGAGGTTTTGTTGAAGTCAGTAGCTATGTCTACGCCTGTTTATGTCATGTCAGTATTCAAACTTCCGAAGCGAACTTGTCAGAACCTAACAAGTGCTATGTCAAACTTCTGGTGGGATGTACAGGAGGACAAACGGAAAATTCATTGGATATCTTGGGAAATGATGTGCTTGGAAAAAAAGCTGGGGGAACTAGGTTTCAGGGACATTGAGCTGTTTAACCAGGCTTTATTGGTCAAAAAAGCATGGAGACTGGTTGCCCTTCCAGATAGTCTGTGTTCTCGAGTCATTAGAAGTCGATACTACCCAACATCAAGCTTCCTCTCTGCAACTATGGGAACTGGACCTTCATATGCCTGGCGGAACATCTTGCATGGAAGAGAAGTACTGCTTAAAAGTCTCAAAAAATCAGTGGGGTCGGGTGAAATGATTAGTGTATGGCTCGATAACTGGATCTTTGATGAGAATCCAAGGGCTCCTTATCAAAGAGCTCTGTTCTGGGATTTGAACCTCAAGGTGTGCAATCTGATTGACCCTCAAACAGGGACATGGAACCGTAGTAAGCTGGAAGAGGTGTTTATACCAGGTGACATCGAGATCATTATGAAGAACAAACCAGCTTTTGGACTATCAGATGGATATGAGTGGGCTTACAACAGTTGTGGGGAGTACTCAGTGAAATCAGGATATTGGTTAGGAAGACAAATGAACTCATCAGAAGTAAGGTCAGCTGCACTGATGCAACCATCATTAAACCCTCTTCGAAACAGAGTATGGTCTCTCAATACGACTCCAAAGATCAAACTCTTCCTGTGGAAAGCGTTAAATGATGCTCTATCAGAATCCGATGGTCTCAAAGCAAGGGGAATGAAGGTCGATGGTGTGTGTCAAATATGTGGAGGAGACGGCGAGTCAATAAACCATGTTCTGTTTGACTGCACCATTGCTTGTTAAGTGTGGGCTCAAACAAACTTTCCCTATCCACCAGAAGGATTTGACAAAAACTCGATCTATGTGAACATATCCTACTTGATGAGATGTGTACAAGAAGATATGATATCATAGGAGATTGGTAGAAGTTTTTTTTGGATCCTTTGGCAGATTTAAAAAAACAGGAATCAATTTAGATTCGAAGGAAAGGTGTTCACGTCGCTACAAACTGCAGAGAAGATTTGGGAAGACACAAACCAGTGGTTTTTACTACAAAATAGCACTAAATGGGAAGTTGAGGGTGCAGAGTTTGAACCAAGGCAACCACAAAATTGGCAACCTCCCGAGGCAGGGATATTAAAGTGTAATATTGGTGTGGCTTGGTCGAGAATGAAAGGAATAGGGGGTGCAGCATGGATCTTAAAAGACCAGAATGGAATAGTCCATGCTCACAGTCGCAGAGCTTTTAGTGGCATTGAAAACCTAAATGAGGCGAAAGCAAGGAGCCACCTTTGGGCAGTGGAAAGTATGTGCAATCATCACATTGACAAAATTGTTTTTGCTTCAGAGGCTTTGGAATTGGTTGGAGCTGTGAACCGACCGCAAGCTTGGCGTCCTTCCAAGTTCAATCTACAGAGCTCCTCCGTGCTCTCCAAGGCATTGAGGATTGGAGGTGGATGCTTGAAAGCCCTAAATCTAATAAACCGGTGGCATCAATGATCGCAAAAAGTGTGGTGGTTGAAGATATAATACAGTCCTATGTATTCGTGTGCATGCTTGTTCAGTTATTGGTCATCTTCTAAAGCTTTGTTTTTTTTCAAAAATTTGATGGATCAAAATCTGTAATGAGAAGCTTAATTTGTTCTGATCAGAGCATTTGAATTCCTAGCTAGTAGCTACTGATGTTCCACTATGAAGGCCACAAACCATATAGCTATAGGATTTGCAGATCTTGTAGAGAATAGTTTTTCATTTCTTCTGCTTATTAATTATGAGATGGGTTTCATTGATTCGTAGTGATATAATTCGGTTATTGAGTATGTTTTGTAATGAACTACAACACTAGTGTTTGAGAAGAATACCTATTCCGTTGTCAATATATTTGATGTTACATTACGGCCTCAGCTCAAAATGACAGATGTAGTTAAGGTAATGATCTCAATACCAAAAACAAAATAAATCTCTTTTTATGTTGTTATTGATTGTTTGATTTACAATTGCACTGAAATTCAATCGTAGATACTTGAAGGGAATGGCCCTGGAGTAGTTTGGGATGAACAGTGTTGTATTATATCCGCACACGAGGTCACTTTGGTAAATGTTTCTAAGTGGAGCTCGGAGATTCTTGTTTGAGTAGAGGTGAGATCGATATGAGGTTCTCGAGGTGATATTACGAGGTCAAGTAAACGAGGTAAGAGTTGAAGATTTAAGTGTAGAGTGTTTTTGTCTTTATTTCAGATTACGGACCCATAATAAATGAAGTTACAGGGCTATTTATAGTGCTTAAATTAGGTTACATCTCGGTCAGAGTAGCTTGGGCGGCCGGGCAGATAGACCTGACCGACCGTCTATCGGAGCGTCGTGCTGGCGAGCTGTCCCATCCGTGTCGAGGTGGCGAGCTGTCCCATCCGTGTCGAGGTGGCGAGCTGCTCCTTTGATACGAAAAGGTTGTCTCTTTGAACGACCTCGTTTTAATCTTCGCGTGTGGGCTTGTCGATCTTCGATCTTACTGGGCTTTTTATTTCGTCAGTGGGCCCGAACGACATTACAAAAAGGGGGCTGTGCTCAGCCCACCTACAACAATTGTCCCCCCCCAGTCCGTTGATGGAGATGTTACTTCGATATTCAACGCATCGAGCTGGGGAACTTTCATACCTTTGGACCTCGATATCGATGTGGAGTTTTTGGAGTCGAGGTGATACTTAGAGGGAATGAAGAGCCGCAAATAGCCGACGGTCGTCTTAGGCAGCGAGGAGTCGCGAATGGAAGCGTGATTCTTGGGAAGTGATGAATCGCAAAAAGCAACGGTCTTCTTGGGCGACGAAGAGTCGCGAGAAGTAACGGTCGTCTTGGGCATCGAAGAGTCGCGAGTGGAATCCGTCACTAAATAAAGTACTGGGAAGCGTCCGCATCATGATTACTTTCCTCGGTAACCGCTATTTTTTCTTCCTTATATATTCCATTCTTCCTATCTTCTTCTCATTTTTTTCTTCGTGCACAAAAGGTAATCTCGCTCTCCCTTTTCTCTAGAATTCCTTTCTCTCTCTAGAATTCGTCCGTTCGCCGTTTTATTTCCATCATTGTCCGACATCGAATAATGTCTTCGGGAGGTCAACGCATCGAGTCTAGCTTAGAGTCTGGCTCTAGGTCTGAACAAGAAGCCTCTGGGAGTTCTAGCTCCTCTCCTGAGGTATCTTCGAGGTACAATACCCAATCGGATCGAAGTGAGTCTTCATTGGTTGAATTGGCGGATCGAGTTCGTTCTGATGGGGCATCTCCGCGAGGTGAAACTGCGACGTCTCTTCAAATAGTTCCTTTCGAGGAAGATGGTCGCGACAGGAGGGCTGTTGAGCATGTCGAGGAAGAGGGTGAAGAAGAAGATGATCAGGGCGGGGAACAGGAACAAGACGAGGAGGCTAGACCTCGACGTAAAGGTTCCAAGCGCAAGGGAGCCATCAAGAATCGCTTAGAAAATATTCCGTCACAGATGACGGTTCAGCGCCTGGAGGAGTTTAGATCGCGATATGGTTTTCGAAGATCGGCCATGGCTAGCTCCAGAGGGCTGGGTCACGCTTTACGAGGCATGGTTCAGTCTTTGTCATCTCTGGTTCCCCCTTCCGAGGTTGTTGACGGACTACGTCGACCGGAGGGGTATTGCTTTCTCGCAAATCCTCCCTGCGGGAATTCGATTTATGGTCGCAGCTCTGCTATTCGGGAGCGAGGCTGGAGTCGACGTCGATTGGCGTTTCTTCGAGGAGATGACCAACGTCCAAAAGAACAACTCGATCCCGGGCACGTACACCATAAAAGCCAGGAAGGATTGTTCCCTGGTTTATCCTGTCAACAGAACACCGAGCTGGGAGGCATCGTTCTTCTATGCGAAGGTGGATGAGGCATTGGTCGTCGATACGACCAGGGTTTTTAGGAGCGAATGGAGCAGGAACATCGGTAGATTATCAGTTTGGTCTTATTTCGAGTTTCTCCTTGTCTTTTATTGATGTTTCTTTATCTTTCGCAGATCGAAACGTTCAGCTCGAAGCGTTCCCGGAAAACTATCACCAGAATCTTCAGAAGATCAGGGCTGTTGGGATACAACATTGGCCCGATATACACCGTCGAAGAATCGAGGCTGCCATCACTCGTATCACGAACGGTAAGTTCGATGTCGTCGATATTTCAAGTTGAGCTTTTATGTCGTCTAACATGTTTTTTTATTTCAGCTAGTTGGAGAAGGGAAAATTCTCTAAGGGAGAGAGCGATTGCGATGGCTCCTATCCAAGTCAACGCACCCAGCCTCGCTGCACGCTTGAAGGCCAAGAAAAGCGGGTGTAAGGATCGAGGTCCTTCTGCATCTCGGCCTGCACACACAGATCCAGTCCCAGCCCGAGAAGAGGTCGAGGTTGTTACTCAACGCGACGTAAATCTTGAGGTCGCAACAGAAGGTGGGGTCGAGGCTCAAAGTGCCGAAGACCAAGTGTCTACTCGACAAGTAGACGATGAGGCCGACGAAACCATGCAGTCGGCGAGGCGCGATGAGAAGAAACAAAAGAAGAGGAAGCGCGAGGAGAGGAAAAGGAAGGAGGAAGCCGAGGCTGCTCGCCTTGCCGAGAAGAAGAAGGTCGCCGAGGCTAAGGCGAAAGGTAAAAAGAAGAAATCTTCCGGGGACGGCGACGATGGCGGTCAAGTTGGAGCGGAGGCTGTGAGCAAGCGGCTTAGGGTTGATCCAGCTGGCGATGACAAAGCCAAGGAGATCGATTGGAGCTTCAAATTCGAATACCCCGAGTCGAGTGAACCGTTTGTCAACAACGTCGACAAATGTGCTGAGCTATTCGGGATGATAAGAGGCTCCACTTCCGAGGTTCCTCCCGATACTGATGGGGCTTTCAAGGATATGGCGAGCTTCGCCTTCAAGGTATGTTTGGAGTCTTCTATTTACGCTTTAATCATCTGTGAGCTCGACTGACATTTTTTTACCTTTATTTTCAGTTCATCGCGAGCTGTAATCGCGCGAGGGGGCAATACATGCGCTGGCTCTGGAATGGTGCAGCTCTGCTGAAGGATGCCCAGGCTGCTGGAGAAAAAGCGGTGAAGGAACGTGACACCGCTATCGAGCAGCAAAGGGTTGCCGAGGATAACTGGCAAACGATGAAAAGAAAGGCGGAGCAGCTCGATGCCGGGGTGAAGGAGCTGACAGACAAGATCGAGGCGATGAAGCAGGAGAATCTGGACTTAGTCAACAATCTTCAAATTGTTAATGAGGCTAAGATTCAGGTCGAGAAGTCGATCGCCACCGAGGTCACCCGAGCACAGCGACAGGCTGATGAGAGGATCGAGGTGGAGACAACCCGAATTTGGGCGGATGCTGAGGCGAAGTATTCAGGTCGCATCGATCGGTTGAGGATTCGAGTTGCTCAACAAGAGGCGATCGAGAAGGTTAAGCTCGATCTGGTTCAGGCTCGAGGTACGCTGGAATGCCTTGATCTCTTGAAGGAGCAAGAGATGTCTGAAGCAGAGTTGAGAGCCGAGCTGGAATCGTCGAAGCGCGACTGCGAACAGAAGCTCGATAACCTCAGCTTCACAGATCTCGAAGAAGGTGACTTGCCTCCGCCTTACCCTGAAACTCCGGATGGCGGTTCGGATGGAGATAATGCCGAGGATAGAGAGAACCACGAGGGCGGCAATGAGCCCGAAGAATAGATCCCTCGTTCGTAATGACCCGACCTATCTTTATTAATGAATGCTTTTTTTTTTTAAGTATCAGCTCGCGACTTGAGTTATAAAGCGTAAATAAATACGAGGTATACTTAAGAAAAACGAAACGAAGTATTAGCTCGCAATGTAAATGACAATAGATTCGAGATGATATGCTTGATACGAGGTGAAAATTGGTTCGAATAGATTGGAACGAAGCGAGAACTTACTTATTGGAACCATACTTACGAGTGATAGGCACAAGACTTGACCTAAGAATATAATGGACGCGAGGTACGAGATGCGAGATAAAACTTAGTAAAATAATAGGTGCGAGGTAATAGGTGCGAGGTGGTACTCGGCTTAAGGGGACAATAGGTGCGAGGTATGACTCGGCTTATCCTGTTTTATTTCATTAATCGTGTCCGAATAGTGAGAATGATCTCGACGTAGTTATTCGGGTGATTTAAAAAAAGATGCGGGACTGGTCCCGGCTTATTCTCTCACAATCGTAAGGTTTTTGTTCCTTAGGATTGATTAAGAGTTTGCATTGTAGGGAAATGCGTATTAGAGGATCGAACATCTAGCTAGGATGTCGATGTGAAAGATGTCGAAGTGAAATATGTCGTAGTAAAAGTTGTCGAAGTAAAAGTTTGTATAAATAAAATTTTATTAACAGCTGTACCTCGTAAGAGGTTGCCTACGTAACCAACAAACTAGGATCAAACCGATCGTAGTTCACATTCGAGATATAGCTCGACCGAGTATAGCTCGGTGAGCGTCCTGTTTTTTTTTTTTTTTTTTTTTTTTTTTAGTAGTAGTACCGCTTGATGTTCATCGAGTTCCAGGATCGAGGTAGCATTTCGCCGTCCATCGTCATCAGCTCGTAAACGCCGGGTTTTACAACGTTGGTGATTTGGTAGGGGCCTTCCCACTTTGCGCCTAGTTTTCCGGCACGGTATTCTTCGGTATTCTCGAACACCTTTCGAAGGACGAGGTCACCGGCTTCGAAGTGCCTTCCTTTCACGCGTTTGTTGTAGTATCGTGAGATTTGCTGCTGATAATTTTGCATACGTACCAGGGCGTGATCCCGCTCCTCTTCGAGCATATCGAGGCTATCCCGCATCATTCTTCCGTTCTTTTTTGTGTCTTGTGTCAACATCGTTCTGCGTATGGTTGGTAGACCGACCTCGGCAGGAGCCAAAGCTTCCATGCCATGTGACAGCGAGAAAGGAGTTTTATTCGTCGATCTTCGCGGTGTAGTTCGATGTGACCATAAAACTCCGTCTAACTCGTCTGCCCATAAGCCTTTCTTATCCTCGAGTCTCTTTTTGATGCTATCGAGGATAGTCTTGTTGGTCGCCTCGGCTTGTCCGTTTCCCTGCGGGTATCGCGGTGTTGATTTGCTAAGTCGTATCTTCCACTTGGCACAGAAGTCTTCGAATACATCGGAGATGAACTGGGGACCATTATCGGTGACGATCTCGTAGGGCAGTCCGTGACGGCATATGATGTTTTTACAGACGAAGTTCTTCACGTCGGTTGCTTTGATTTTGGCGTAGGACTCGGCCTCGACCCATTTCGTAAAATAATCGGTGATGATAAGCATGAATCGTTTCTGTCGGGATCGAGGAAGGGGACCCACGATGTCCATTGCCCATCTCATGAAGGGATAAGGTGGCGAGGAAGCAGCCAGAAGCTCGGCTGGTGCGTGGATCATTGGCGCATGTCGTTGGCATTGCTCGCAGCGAGCTACGAACCGATCGCAATCGGTAAGCATTGTCGGCCAAAAATGACTGTGGTTCTTGATTTTTAGAGCGAGAGCTCGACCGTTGGAGTGATTTGCACACGCTCCTTCGTGCGTTTCCCGCATGACATCGAGCGTCTCTCCACCGTGAAGACAATTGAGTAGAGCGCCCGTCGAGCTCCAACGATAAAGGTCGCCGTGTGACTGAATGTATTTAGCGCTTCAAACTTTTAAACGCCTCGCTGCCCATCGATCGTCTGGGACTTGGCCATCTGTAATGTAGAGCAAGATTTCGATCCTCCAGTCTTCGGTTGTTGGTTCTTGTTCGGCGGGCTCGTCGATGACCTCGGGGGGAGGCAATTCGATGTCGTCTAATCTGTTTGCTTCAGGACCGCGAACTGCACATACTCCACGAGGTTAGACGATGCTGGGGAATCGATGCTTTCGACCGGGATCACGCGCCTTTGATGTGATTCGGACGTCGATGCGAGGGCGGCTAATGCGTCTGCCGAGGTGTTGTCACTCCTTGGAATTCTGGTGAGTGAGAAAAATTCGAAGTGATCAGTGAGGTTTTTAACGGCTTTAAGATACAGGTCCATCCGGTCGTTTCTGGTGTCGTAGTCGCCGCTGTATTGGCTGGCAACGAGCTGGGAGTCGCAGAAAGCCTCGATCTTTTTGACCCCGATTCATTGCGCTAGGCGTAGTCCTGCAAGTAAAGCCTCGTACTCTGCTTCATTATTGGAGGCTGGAAATTCGAGCCGGAACGATTGCTCCAATATCTCTTTCGTCGGAGATTCTAGGCGGATGCCGATACCTGCGCCTCGAGACGAGGAGGATCCATCGACGTACAAGGACCACTTCTCGTCAGGTTGGTTGGTCTGAATTAGCTCTGGCGGAAGCTCTATCAGAAAATCTGCGAGGACCTGCGATTTGGCACTTGTTTTATTGCGATATTCAATATTATACTCCGTCAGCTCGACAGCCCACTTCGCCATGCGACTTGACTGGCTCGGGCTGTGCAGTATCGTTCGAAGTGGTTGATTGGTCAAGACGACGACCGAATGAGATTGAAAGTAGGGTCGTAGCTTTCTGGCAGACATGATGACCGCGAGCGTGAGTTTCTCCAAAGTTGGATACCGTTTTTCTGCATCGTCCAGAGTTTTACTCACGTAGAAAATCGGTTTCTGCTCGCCTCGATCTTCTTTGACTAAGACGCCGCTTACTGCCGAGCTCGACACAGCGATATAGAGATAGAGGGTTTCGCGTGTTTCAGGTTTGGCTAAAATTGGAGGGCTGGCGAGGTATTCCTTGAGCCGTTGGAAAGCTTCCTCACATTTACTATCCCACTCGAAACGTTTGTTGCCTCGGAGAAGTTGATAAAACGGAAGACACTTATCTGTGGATCGCGAGATGAATCGGTTGAGCGCCGTAATTCGGCCGGTAAGACGTTGGACTTTGCGAGTGTTGCGAGGTGATGGAAGATTGATCAGGGCATCGATCTGCTTCGGATTTGACTCGATTCCTCGTTTAGTGACGATGTAGCCGAGGAATTCTCCGGAAGTTACCCCGAAGGTACACTTAGTCGGATTGAGCCTCATCTGGTATTGATTTAGAACGGTGAAGCAAGCTTGCAGATGGGCGATGTGATCACCGGCGGTGAGTGACTTCACAAGCATATCATCGATGTAGACCTCCATTGTTCGTCCTAACTGCTCGGCGAACATGTGGTTGACTAATCGTTGGTACGTTGCGCCCGCGTTTTTTAAACCGAACGGCATTATCTTATAGCAATAGGTTCCTCGATCGATGATGAAGGACGTCTTTTCGCGATCTTCGGGATGCATTGTGATTTGGTTATAACAGGAGAAGGCATCCATAAATGACAGGAGCTCGTTTCCGGCGGTTGCCTCGACGATGCGGTCGATGTGTGGCAAGGGGAAACTATCCTTGGGGCACGCCTTGTTGAGATCGGTGAAGTCTACGCAGATTCGCCATTTCCCATTTTTCTTTTTGACGACGACCGGGTTGGCTAACCACTCGGGATATTTAACCTCGATGATCGAGCCAGCCTTTGACAGACGTTCGACCTCGTCATTGACGGCCTGCGCCTTTTCTGGACCTAACTTCCTCCGCTTCTGCTTGATCGGTTTAAACGTTGGATCGATGTTAAGCTCATGACTTGTGATTGAGGGATCGATCCCTGGCATATCGCTTACTGACCAGGCGAATGTCGACGCGTTTCGGCGAAGAAGTCGTACGAGCTCAACCTTGATCTCCTCCTTTAAATCGGCTCCGATTCCTACACATCGTTCGGGGTCGCTTTCGTCGATGTTTACTTGGACGACGAGCGACTGCTTCGGTCTTTCTTGAGTTGGCAAATCGACTTGAGTTACGGGTAAAATCGTGAGACACGCCTTGGCTGGAATCGTGGATTTGAATCGGAGCTTGTGCTCTGCAGCGAAGCAGAGTCTCGATATCTCCTGAGAGCCTCGAATAGTTTTTACCCCGAACGCGGTTGGGAACTTGAGGCATTGATGATAGGTCGACGGCACCACTTTCATGGATTGCAGCCAGGGCGTTCCCAGAATTACGTTGTAGATGGCAGGTTTATCGACGACAACAAATTTGACGAGGCGGGTCGTTTTTGCCGCGTAAACCGGGAGTCTGATCGTCCCAATCGAGTAGACCGTATCTCAATCGAATCCTGTGAGTGGCTTAACCGAAGACTTGAGATGATGGTTTGCCAGTTCCATTTTGTCAAGCGTTTCTTTGAAAATCAGGTCGACCGAGCTCCCTGTATCGACCAGTATCCGAGACACTTCGCAATCGGCGATCTGCAGCTCGACCACAAGCGGATCGTTGTGCGGCATGTCAACTCCTTCCGTGTCGGCCTCGGTGAATGTGATTGCATCGCTATCGGCGGTCTTAGGGCTTTTAACTTGCCATTTTTGTGCGAGCATGACCTGGCGGCCGTACTTTTTTATCGACCTGACGGAATCGTTGCACGTCGATAGGCCTCCCATGATAAAGAACACTTTCTTTCGAGATGCCGGGGGAGTGTCACCTCGAGGTTGGTTACCTCGATCTCTCTTTGTGGGATCATCATTGGATCGTTCGTTTGTCGGGGGAGGAGGTGGAAGTTGCTCGGTGGGAACCGCTGGTCGAGTTTCGTTGTTTCGCGGAGCGGTGTTTTAGGGCTGGTTTGCTAAAGCGATCTCCCCTTTCCGATATTTGGCGAGCAAGTAGGCATGTAGCTCGCGACACATCGCAGTTGGGTGACCGTACTTGTTGTGATAGTCGCAGAAAGGTCGTGTCTCCGCGCGATCTCCTCGTTGCCAGGTGTTCGATTGGTTTTGATACTGGCGGTTTTGTTGTTGTTGAGTGCTGATGTTGTACGTCGCTCCACGGCGATTGTCACCTCGATAGTTATTGTCGAGATGTTGTCGAGGCTCCTGATAATCTTGTTTGGAGATTTCTTTGTGAGGTTGCTACTTCGGTGTCGTTTTTGCTGGCGACGCGCTCTCTTTTTCTTCCTCGTCCTCGATGTATAAGGTGGCACGGTGAAGCGCGTCCTCGAGAGTTCGGGGTTTGCTGAACTTGAGGCTATCTCGAAACTTCGAATCGATTGGAAGGGCATTCCGAAGAGCTGGCAGCGATGCCTCGTCAGTCACGGTGATTCGAGAGACGATCGCATTGAACCTGCCGATGAAAGACCGAAGGGATTCTTTTTCGCCTTGTTTGATCTGGTAGAGGTCGGCGCTGGAGACTGCGCCTTGGATATACATCATGTACCTCTTGAGGAATGCGGTCGACAATGCTTGGTAGCTGTCAATCGAGTTCACTTTTAACTTGGAGAACCAAACGAGGGCCGCACCGCTGAGGTTTTCAACGAACAGTTGACAGAAACCTGCATCTTTCTCTTCTGGGGTGAATCGTGCTCGACCCATTTGAATGCTGAACGCGGTCATGAATTGGCTCGGATCCGAGTTGCCTGTATACGTCGGGAGATTGAACTTCACTTGAGTTCTGATCGGGAAGTCGGTAATTCGGGTCGTGAACGGTGTGCTTTGGCTTTCTTTTAACACACAGTCGATCTCGGGTGCCGAGCTAGTTGCTTGATGGACAAGCGAAGTCATGGCTCGCAATTTGGCTCTCATTTCGACCATTTCTTCGTCTTGCTGCAAGTTTCTTATCTGAAGCCGACGTGTCTCGTGTTCGGGAGCCCCGATATTCACCTCGTCACAGTTCGAGGTTGGATGATTTTTGGTTGTTGGTGGTGCGGGTGAGTCTCCGAATAAGGCACGCTGTACGCGCTGAATCTCTTGGGCTCGTCTCTCTGGGGCTTGAGTCTCTGAAGAATGTAATATGTTGACTTGATCTTGGCAAGAAAGTTGTGCCGCGGCGAGCTCGTTCAGGCGAGTGCTTGTCTGATGATTTAGCTCTTCCATTCGAGCCATCATTGTTGCGAACAACGTTGCGACGTCGGTAGGGAGCTGCTGGTGTGCTTCGATTCGCATCTTGTGCTTCTGGGTTTGAAGTTGCGTTTTCCACGGGATTCATCGTTGGTGGCTGCCTATTCGAGGTCTCCGGATTGTTAACTGGTGACACAAAAAGTCCCTCCTCGGCAGTAGTTGAGATGGGTAGGTTAGTTATTTCGTTGATTTGAATTCCTGACATTATCGAGCTCCTCTTTGCGTAGAAAGAAATCTCTTAGCCCCACGGTGGGCGCCAATTGTTGTATTATATCCACACACGAGGTCACTTTGGTAAATGTTTCTAAGTGGAGCTCGGAGATTCTTGTTTGAGTAGAGGTTAGATTGATATGAGGTTCTCGAGGTGATATTACGAGGTCAAGTAAACGAGGTAAGAGTTGAAGATTTAAGTGTAGAGTGTTTTTGTCTTTATTTCAGATTACGGATCCCGTAATAAATGAAGTTACAGGGCTATTTATAGTGCTTAAATTAGGTTACATCTCGGTCAGAGTAGCTTGGGCGGCCGGGCAGATAGACCTGACCGACCGTCTATCGGAGCGTCGTGCTGGCGAGCTGTCCCATCCGTGTCGAGGTGGCGAGCTGTCCCATCCGTGTCGAGGTGGCGAGCTGCTCCTTTGATACGAAAAGGTTGTCTCTTTGAACGACCTCGTTTTAATCTTCGCGTGTGGGCTTGTCGATCTTCGATCTTACTGGGCTTTTTATTTCGTCAGTGGGCCCGAACGAAATTACAAAAAGGGGGATATGCTCAGCCCACCTACAACAAACAGGGATATATAAGATGGTCTGAATGAACCATGCTTGAGATGGGCTCGAATTGCAGACGAAGGATAGTGTTGATTTGTTGATTATGAGGATCACACAAGAAGAATTACTGCTCGGGAGCATTTTATTATTAACGTCAGGATCGAATTACAATGAAGCGATTAAAGATTTAGTTTTCTTGCTCTGAGTTCTCTAATGCTCCCAAGAATTCGCGTGGATTAGTTGTGAGGAATCCTTTTTTTTTAAAAAACACAATATGAGTCGGTTCTATCATATGTTTTCTTTTCCTCTTTTAACTTGGAAAATGATATCTTCCCTCGAAATTTAAGGAAATCTTCATGTGATCCCAACATTGTCTCCTTTCTAGGTCCATGGGCCCAACATCCTCTTTCTAGGTCCGTTAGCTTGCCATTGTCCGACGGTCGGGTCCATTAGTCCGAAAGGCTCGTAACACTTGCCTACTATTTCTGTAATTACTGTGATTTTTTTCTGTGCTTTGTCCTTACTCACACGGTACCGTGGACCACTTCTCGCTAGATCACTCATCTTGAAATTGCTCTAACTTAATCACTCTTAACTCTAAAGTTTTCTCAAGACTAGTGTCCGAAAATATAAATGCACTTTAATGATAGAGGTAGCAAAATCAATTCTTATAAGCCTTTTCACATACACCAGAAATCGGAATGTTACATATATATAATGCACGACTTTGCATTCTTCTTAATTTCCTTTCATCCATGAGATTTTTTTTCGCAAACCTGCAAATTAACCAATACTCAAACTATACGAGTTCTTGTAATAAAAAAAAAAACAATCAACAAAATTAATTTAAACCTTTTAAACTTAAAAATTGACCGCTTGAATTCTTGATCATTGGTGACATTTTCAGAAACATGTTCATATACACCAGTGTCGATGTTATATGCAGTACCAAATTAGGCAATGGTTTAAGGCCACATCTAAATTAACAAAATGATAGGATCATATTAATTTCAAAACTAGGCTTATGTATATAATTTAATATATGTGTTTAGCTTATTTGTTTGAAGAATTCTATTTTATTGTTATAAGAGAAACTAAATAGTTAAAATTTGATAAATGTTTTTGTAGGAAATGTGAGAATGTTTGAACTTTAAAAAAGTATTTTAATTTTTTTTAGTAAAAATCATAATTTTTAAATTTGTTTTAACCCTCTATAAATCTAAGCACGGCACTGGTTATATGCACAACTCTGTTTTTTCAGCACCTACTCTCTAACCCTTATAAGATTCTCTAAATTGGGAGAATATAAGTCTTAACACTTATCTAATTAATTTGTCAACATATTTGTAAAATAAAACCTAATGAGGTGCTCTTGGGCCGGTGAATATAGCTTATTCTAGTACGGGATTAAATCCTGAGATATTCCAAAAAAAAAAAAAATAATATTCGAGTGGAGAGAAAAATAAAAAAGATTGAACTCAAAATATTTTCGGGGGATATCCATTTTCCGGAATTAGTATTAAAAAAAGGTATTGAAATATAAAAATAGGAGCGATTTCATGCAAATCTACAATTGCAAAGTAAAAAAAAAAACAGTTTTTTCAATTTTTTTTGTGTTCACTTCATTCTTTTTCAGTATCGAAAATATGGTAGGATGGTTGCGTTTTAGATTTAAACTCAGATGAAACTCAGTCGTCTTTCCTTGACTATCTTCATTGGAAAAGTTATAAGGTAGAAAGTAAGTAGGAGCAGCCGAAGTGCCAATGCATGTCTGATAACTTGACGATATCCAAGCTAACTAGCTACGCTAATAAATGTCTTCAAGACTTCAACAACACCGCACAATGAAAGTTAGCCATTACAGTTAGATTGATGATCAAGATGAAACAAGAACTTTTAGATTATAGATATGTGTTATGTTAAGAAAAGAGAGAGAGAGGGGAAAATATCTAGTAAGGGTAGGTATGACTACGTTTGTGAGAGTATTTGGTGAAGTCTTGTTTTTTTGTTTTTTACTTACTGAGGGCATCTCCATTAGTGAACCTCTTCATGAGGTTTTAAAGAATTTTTTAATAATTTTTTTTGATCAAATAAATAGTTAAGAACCTCTCTTTTTTTCTTCCTCCATTAGTGAACTTCATTAGGATTCTTACAAAAGTTTGTTCTGTTTTATCACTTTGATATGTTATAAATCATCAGAAAGTCTATTTGAATATCAATTGCATACTACACAGCAAGAGATCACAATCTTAAGAAACACAACTTCGTAAGATTGTTCTGTTTCATAGCCAACTCCTGTCGTGTTGTTCTGTGGTGTGGCCATCCATAAACACAACTTCTCTGTGGTGTTGTTATGTTACATGGCTAACGCCTAATTTCCCGTTTGTAGTCTCGTTCTTTTAAATGAATGGCTTCACATTCAAAACGACAGAGTCATCCGCTGTTTCTTCTAGTGGAGAAAGCAGTTGTCTGTATTTTTATTTGACAGAGCTGCTTCAGCTTTCTGCCTCCCCTCTTCTTTTTCTCGACATCTCTTTGCTTCTTGCAAGTGGTTATCAAACGGAGATCTGAAGCAGCAAACTGTACCTGCAAGTGGTTATTCCAGCAAGTTTATACAATCTGGCAGTTTCAAGCTGAAGTTTCTCATGCAAAGATAAACAGACATTTAGAAACTCACATAATGACTCAGATAAGTGAACGAAACCATGCTTCCATGTCAAGTGCGAACAGTGTAAATAAATGGAAAAATATTCAACCAAGTAGAAGGCATAGGGAACACGCATGTAACGCAACTGAGGAGACTATATATTCAAGCACTCTATGCTACAAACAGAACCACTGCCAAAAATTGCATTAAAAATGAGCAAGTACATCACCAAAAATGAGCTAGACCAATGTGAACAATGCAACTATCGATTCCCAAACATAATTAGTGAAACCAATGTTATTACCTCCCAGTTTTAGTTTGGAGAGTCCAGGTGCAGTCGTCGTATCCCTGGGAAAGAGCCTTCTGCAATTGAATCCTAATCACAACAAACAAACAGAGAGCAAAGACTCAATTTTCAAAATCTGAAACAGGAATTCCAAAGCATTAAACATCAAACATGATGTTTGAGTCTGCAGAGAGACTTGAAAAAGAAAGTAGTAGAGATGTTTGAGTTACGATTCTGTAATTAGATCCAGGAAAAAAGAAAACAGAAACTCATAAACCATTGAAGGTTTTTGGAATGCTCGATCGAGATGGAAAAATCAATTTCAAATTCTAAGGTTCGATGAGAAATCGAATCTTCCAAGCGATAAACTAACGATTCTCGCGATACATCCGGCATATCCTGACCCTTTTTCTTCTCTGCATGTCTTTCACGAACCATTTTGGCTTCCATCTTTGTTCTGCAAACATCAAAAACCCAAAAAAAACTTATAAAAAAAAAACCGAACAAGCCAATAATCTGCTTACACGTGGTCTATGAGACCGTCTCTTGCAGGTCTTATATAAGGAGCGGTTCATAGAAATTATGGGCTTTTTCATTTTTTTTAATCCAAAACTCCTATGATTCTGTGTCAAAAACCTGCTAAAAACTCCTGATGGAGATGGTCTGAGGCTGTGAATGGTAAATAATTTAGTAGAGAAAAAGTAAGAGAAAAAAGAACGTCAAGTTGGTAAATTTAGTAGTGTAAAAAGTTTACTCTAGGTTTCACTTGAATGGAGAGATAAGAAGTGAATTGAGAGTAAAACAAATTCTGCTCTATTTCTTACAGTCACAGCTTTAGTGGATTCGGTAGATACGCATTTTGGACCAGACAGAAGCTTTGGTAACAGAGAAACAAGCCTCTGCATTTTTCACGTGGACTTTGATACATGAAATAAAATTAGTCATCTGAGACATCGAACACATGTATATTTAACTTGTTCTATAAAGACAAAAAAAAACCGATCTTCTTTAATTTGGTCTGTTTTGCCGACATATATTTTTTCTTATAGACTCCACTGCCCTATTTTTAGCCTCATACACAAAGGAGCTGGTGACTCAGTTCTCTACAGATCGTTTACGATGGGGATAATATCTTGTAACACACTCTTCTCTTCTTCTCCTTCTCTCCCGCCATTAACTCTCCCGACACGAACAAAACCCTCGCGATTCTCGAAGATGCTCAGAGTTCGAGCTCAATTCCAGTTTATGGAGGATCACGACGATCTTCTCCGGCGAAAATTCATGGAGTTCCCGTACATGTCGGCCACAGGCAGGCAGCTAATGGTTGAGCTAATGTCGACAATGGAGGATCGCCTCAAGTCTCAACTCCTCCCCTGTAGCCTCCCGCCGGATGTACGGAACTTCAAGAACCCTAACGGCTCTGCCGAAGCATCTCTTCATATCAGATCCGGCCAGAAATCCTCTCTAGTACGCATTCTGTCATCTGCAATGATTTCTCCGTTTTAGAATGTTGCTTTTAGGTTCATTTGTTTGGTTTTCTATAGCATGGTCACTCAAAAGCAATCCTTGAATTGAATATAGTGATGATTTCCTTAAAATTTGCATTTGTGTGGGTTTTTTTTTCAGATTGATTTTGTTATAGGAAGTTGGATACACTGCAAGATACCAACAGGTGTATCTCTCAACATAACAAGCATCTATGCATACTTAAACTCTTCAACAAAAGCTCCAAACTTTGTGGTCGAAATTGTACAGAGCAGTCCCACGTCGCTCGTTCTCTTCCTCGACCTCCCTCACCGCAAAGACCTTGTGCTTCACCCGGACTATCTCAAGGAATATTACCAAGACACCGCTCTTGATTCATATCGCCAATCACTCCTTAAGCTTCCTGAAATCAAACCCTATGTTACGCCTTCTCTGTTTGTCCGCTCTGCTCTATCTCCTACATCTTCGATGCTTAAAATCGATGTGGAGGAAGAGGAAAAGTTGGAGGAGATCTTAAGTGATCATGTGAGTCCAGCTGCTAAGGAAGTTCTCGGGGTTTGGTTGGACCGATGCGCAAGGAAAGAAGAACAAGAAGAGAAGAGAGTGATGGGAGAAGAAGAGAAATTGGAGTTGGAGAGGAGGGACGAAAACTCTAGAAAGAAGAGCATAGAAGAAGATTTGGATTCACAGTTTCCTAGAATGTTTGGAGAAGAAGTTTCGTGCCGTGTTTTGCACGCCATCAAAGAAGCTTTCGGTGTTTTATAGATCATATCATTTATAGATTATGTAATCATCCGGGGGAAATGCCAAAATTAACCTGGACTAAATTTGATGTGCCGAAATAAATCTGAACTTAAGGTGTCATTTCCATTTATTGGATTTATTAGAAATTAAAATTTTTTTTTTTAGTTTAAGCATTCAATCAAGATATGGGACTGCTCATTAATATGAAAAGTCTCAAAGGATCCTTGAGACTCACTTAGCTCAAGGGATCCTTGATCGAGATTTTTCAACAGATTGGACGGATGTAACCAACCTAATCTCGCGAGCCAACCAGAAAAAAATTGAAAGCTTTTCTCATCTGGTATCTCTTCCAGACGGTCGTCTATAAGCTGTGGAGAAAAAGAAATGATAGAAGACATTGAGCCCAACCATAGCCGGTCTCAAGGCTAATCAAGACTGTGGACAAATCCATCTGAAATCAATTTAGTTCGATAAGGATTTTGGGAGATCATCGATACGAAGAAGGTCTGCAACTCTAGTTTTCTTCAAGACCAGTAAACTGATTAGTCAATTAAGCTGTGCTCAATCTAGCTCAATGTTAGGTTTTTAAATTTCACGCTCGCATTTCATATGTAGAAACAATATTTTTTTCTAGTTTTGAATATAATTTAACATTCATCCAAAAAAAAGATATGAAAAATCTCTTCAGAAATCCATCAACATTTCTCATGTAGTTTAATTAACATAAAAAAGCTTCATCAAAAAGTTTCCTATTCTCACATCCACAAAAAATTTTAGCCTCTGAAGCTTTCTTATTCCACTTCTGTAAACTTCCTTTTTAAGTTATATATTCTAGAGACCATATCCTTAAGCTTAGAAGAGATTTTCCCAGCTCCGAATCTTCATGCTTCTTCGTATATTGGACTTCAGAGTAACCAATTTCCTTAAATCGATTAGCCACATGAGCCCAGCCATCTTCAACTCTTCCTTGATGACGTCTTTATATACGAACAGAAGACTATCCCAAAAATCATTCTCAGCAAGGACTTTGACATTCACAAGAGCCACTTTCAAAGATCATGATGACTCTGAAGCCATATTACTGTGCTCACTTCTCGATTGAGACACCATAATCTTGCAAATTAAATCTAACTTGATTTACACTCACTGCTTTTACAAAGAATAATGAACTCATTAAATATTTATTTAATGTCTAAAATCTTTTACTAAAAATAAATAAACCGAAAAATTGAAACATTTTAACAATAAACCGATTGTTAAATATTTGAAGAAAAACTAAAGAAAATATAACTAAAAATCTTTATTAAAAATAATTAAATAAAATACGCTCATGGTTCCCGGAAGCAACACTGCATCAAATGCCACAAGTACTACTCTTCGTTCTCACCTGAAAAAGAAGAGAGGGATGAGTATTTGGAAAAAAATACTAAGTGAGGGTGTGCTCTTTGAACACACAAGATTCTTTGACATATTATTTGAAATAGCAATAATGTATATACATAATATATGCATCAAACTCAAGCAACAATCAACCTAGAATAACTAACATTATTATTAATATATATGATATTAATATTTTTAAATAAATACAATCATTCAATCATTCAAAACAATCAACCTAGAGATTCTGTAACACATTCCCAAAGAACTTCCATCAATGGTACTCATTCTCTGCCACCATTCACTCTGGGTTTTACAAGTTACCAGTGTCACCACCCTCAACAGGGCTTGACTATGGCTCGTCAGCTCTTTCTCAATCACTAGAGCTTTACAATATTCAGTCACTCACTGTAGACCGTCAAACAATTTATCGATCACTACAACTTAACAATATGAGTTCTTCGTTGTATGCCGTCACATAATATTGTAACCAGATAATTACTATTTCAACTAATGACTAAATAAGTTACAATCCTATTATCATATTCCAGTACTTCTCATTATTAATTATCATCAATAACCAATCATTAACTATTATCAATCAGCATTATCAAATACCAATCATCAATCACGTTTAATACCTACACTAAGCATACACATATTACTAAATCAACTAATATATCTTAGAAATCCACAAACTTTTCTGATAAGATCAAGAATGTAATAGGTGAATAGTAAATGTATTGAATGAGAAAAGAGTATATGTGTTCAATACAAGATATCGGAAATGCATCTACAGGATCTCATAACGATCATCGAGCTAAGCTCATGACGCTTACAAACTCAGAAAATGCATAACAAACTTTATCCTCTATTCTCGTATTTATACTTAGTACAGAAAAGAAAGCCTCTGCTTCGCTCCAAGTCTTTGCTCTTTTCCTCTTTAAGTTGCTTCTCCCACGACTTGAGAGCGCTTCCCCCAACGTGGCCCTTCTCTCTCCTGTAATATATCTGATGATGCTTATCATTTTCCTCACCTTAATATAAAAGAACCTGGAATATCATTTCTCCTGTAATTGCAGTTGGTGAACACCCCTTCATAAGAATACTTCAAAGCTGCCTCGGAAACACGCTCATAACTCGATAACCAACTGTTGGAATCTTGATCCCACCGTTGAAACTAGAGACAGATGTACTGTGAAGTCCTCCATAAAAAATCAGCTCGATCGGACTTAAAACGAGTCATCCACAGTCCTTTGAAGTTGCTGCGTCGGAACAGATTTTTGGGTTGCAGGATGATGCAGATGATTTTTGCGCAGGAAGAAAGCTTCGTTGTAGCCTGACCTTAACTCCGATGACAATGCTGTTTTCTCCTATGGGTTCGTTGCATCGAGGTCTTTCTAGAGACACCTTGATCACGGTTTAACTTTCTCTGAAGTAACATGAATCTTCTTCACAAAATCTCACCTCGGATCTATGCCTTCCCCTTCAACTTTCTTCTTCTCCGAACCTCTCCTCCTCTCGGTGCAACCAACAACCGCGACGGTGGTCGATCAGAACTCTGGTGGCAGTGGATCCTCTTCTGGAGACGTGAAGTTTGTGGTGGTGGAGGTGGTGATCAATGAAGACGAAGACGGTGTGGTGGTGGTGAACGGTGAGCTCCTCTCTCCCTTCCTCTCTTCTCTTTTTCTCTTCTCTTCTCTCTCTTTTCTTCTTTTCTCTTACTCTCGTTGTTCTCTTACAGCAGCTTTTCTTTTCTTTTTGGTTTGACAGGGGTTTTGGTTTTAAAAAAAAAACTAATTAATTGGGTAAAAATATAAATTTGGGTTTAATGAGAACACAAGAAATAATTGGGTTTCTAGAGTTTAGATTTTTTTAAAAAAATTGGGCCAAAGCTAAAGTTTAGGATGTCACATCGATACTTACAAAGTTCTCTAAATTTGGAGAATATAGGTAGGAGGATTGCGTGTTATTGGGTTATTACCTGTAACCCCGCCATCAATGAGGTGAAATGCAGTCGTCTTTCCTTGAATATCTTCATTGGAAAAGTAATGAGGAGGAAAGTAAGTAAGAGCAGCCGATGTGCCAAGGCATATGTCTGATAACTTGACGTCCAAGCTAGGGCTAACAAATTTCTTCAACAACACGGTACAAAGAAAGTTAGTTCAGTTAGATTGATCAAGATGTAACAAGAAATTTTAGATTAAAGATATGTATTATTTTTAGAAAACAGAGAGCGAGAGGAAAATACCTGGTGAGGGTAGTATGATTATGTTTGTTTGTATCTGGTGAAATCTTGTTTTTTGTTTTTTTTTACTTACTGGGCTGTAAATGGTAAATTTAGCAGAGTAAAAAAGTAAGAGAAAAAAAAAACATTATCTAGGGTAAAAGATTACCCTAGGTTTCACTTGAATGGAGAGATAAGAAGTGAATTGAGAGTAAAACAAATTCTGCTCTATTTCTGACAGTCACAGTTTTAGTGGATTCGGTAGATACGCATTTTGGACAAGACAGAAGCTTTGGTAACTGAGAAACAAGCCTCTGCATTTTTCACGTGGAATTTGATATATGAAATAAAATTATTTATCTGGGACATCGAACACATGTATTTAACTTGTTCTATAAAGACAAAAAAAAATCTTCTTCTTTAATTTGGTCTGTTTTGCCTACAGATATTTTTCTTATAGACTGCACTGCCCTGTTTTTAGCCTCATACAAAGGAGCTGGTGACTCAGTGCTCTAAAGATCGTTTACGATGGGGATAATATCTTGCAACACACTCTTCTCTTCTTCTCCTTCTCTCCCGCCGTTAACTCTTTCGACACGAACAAAACCCTCGCCATTCTCGAAGAAACTCAGAGTTCGAGCTCAATTCCAGTTTATGGAGGATCACGACGATCTTCTCCGGCGAAAATTTATGGAGTTTCCCTACTTGTCGGCCACAGGCAGGCAGCTAATGGTTGAGCTAATGTCGACGATGGAGGATCGCCTCCAGTCTCAACTCCTCCCCTGTAGCCTCCCGCCGGATGTACGGAACTTCAAGAACCCTAACGGTTCTGCCGAAGCATCTCTTCATATCAGATCCGGCCAGAAATCCTCTCTGGTACGCATTCTGTCATCTGAAACCTGCGATGATTTCTCCGTTTTAGAATGTTACTTTTAGGTTCATTTGTTTGGTTTTTTGGTCACTCAAAAGCAATCCTTGAATTGAATATAGTGATGATTTCCTTAAAATTTGCATTTGTGTTTTTTTTCAGATTGATTTTGTTATAGGAAGTTGGATACACTGTAAGATACAACCAGGTGTATCTCTCAACATAACAAGCATCTCTGCATACTTAAACTCTTCAACAAAAGCTCCAAACTTTGTGCTCGAACTCATACAGAGCAGTCCCACGTCGCTCGTTCTCATCCTCGACCTCCCTCACCGCAAAGACCTTGTGCTTCACCCGGACTATCTCAAGGAATATTACCAAGACACCGCTCTTGATTCATATCGCCAATCACTCCTTAAGCTTCCTGAAATCAAACCCTATGTTACGCCTTCTTTGTTTATCCGCTCTGCTCTATCTCCTACATCTTCGATGCTTAAAATCGATGTGGAGGAAGAGGAAAAGTTGGAGGAGATCTTAAGAGATCATGTAAGTCAAGCTGGTAAGGAAGTTCTCGGGGTTTGGTTGGACCGATGCGCAAGGAAAGAAGAACAAGAAGAGAAGAGAGTGATGGGAGAAGAAGAGAAATTGGAAATGGAGAGAAGGGACAAAAACTCTAGAAAGAAGAGCATAGAAGAAGATTTGGGTTCACAGTTTCCGAGAATGTTTGGAGAAGAAGTTTCGTGCCGTGTTTTGCACGCCATCAAAGAAGCTTTCGGTGTTCTGTAGATCATGTCATTATAGATTAGCTAATAATCATCATTGTCTAAATAGATTAATATATGCTTCTTCTTTTTTCCTGTCTCAATCACCTTTATTAATACGCGCGAAGTTACAATCGTTGTTTACGAATGCCATATTTGTGATAGACCTATATGCTTGTGTGACGCAAATCGATAATGAGTGAGCAAGAGCATAAAGTAACTTAGACACAAAGATTTGTTAACGGTGTTACCTACATCCTCACAACCTAGTCTAGAACCAATCCACTAAAGTAAGAACGCAACTACCACTCATTGTCTTTTCCGACGAGTATAGTAATACAACAAAAACCCCCAGCAGATCTTTTTTTTTTTTTCTGGTGGGACAACACCAACCACAACCTGTGTGCATCTCACAATAGAACTCTAGGTGTGTATCTTTTTCTGTCACCACCTCTTTCTATTTATACTCACCAGCTTCACTCAAACCCTAATTTACTTGACCTTTGGATAAAGCTTTTCTCCTCTTATGTCAACTTGACACATGCCTTTTCTCAGACACAACAGCTACCACTACAAGAAAACAGCTTATTTGCAATGGAACTTTGTAACGGATTTCGTAACAAATATTTGCAACGTAGTTCGTTGCAACTCTGTTCCAAAATAAAATTCTTTGCAAATCCGTTTCTAAATTTCGAAAAATAATTAATTACAAATTTGTTGCAAGTTTGCAACCGATTTGCAATAATTTAGCAACAGTATAGATATGCAACAAAGTTCATTGCAAAACGTTACTAAATATTGCAAAGGAAATACATTGCATCATTTTGCAATGGAGAACATAGCAAAACTTCAAAAGTTTTGCAACGGAGAATCGTTGCTAGAGTTTGCAATAACAACTAATATGATCCTTGTAACATATACTTAGCAATTTTCGGTTTCGTACTTGGAATTTTTTTGGTTATTCCTTTGCAACGGACTAGCAACAGTTTTGCAACGGATTTCCTGAGGTCCCTTGCAAATCCCTTACTAAATGTCTCATTCCAAAAAAATAAAGTGTGAATCATCTTACTCATATAACTACTACCTAAGTGGGGCAAGCTATGTTCTACACTGCCAATTTAATATGTTCAGTGAGAGAAACCCCACAAGTATAAGCATTCGTATCAAAAATGTGTAAGAGTAGAACATTCATCTCAAGGATAAGTTAAGATGAATTCACACATACTCTCTCTTATGATCAAAAAGCCATATTTTTAATGTCTTGGAAATTCTTATGAAATATGGGCTAAGAAAACATTAATATGCAAGGAAATCAATAATACCAAATAATATGATCCTTGTTAACATATAGTTAGCCATTTTCAGTTTCATACTCGTGAAATTTTTGGTTTTTCCTTTTGCAACGGACTAGCAATAGTTCTGCAATGGATTTCTTGGTTTTGCAACGGATTTCTTCAATTAGCAATGGATTTCTTGGTTTTACAACATATTTCTTCATTTAGAAATGGATTTCTTCAGGTCCCTTGCATATCCCTTGCTATATGTCTCATTCCAAAAAAATTGAAGTCTGAATCATCTTACTCATATAACTACTACCTAAGTGGTACAAGCTATTTTCTACAATGCCAATTTAATATCTTCAGTCAGAGAAAACCCCACGTATAAGCATTCATATCAAAAATGTGTAAGAGTAGAACATTCATTTCAAGGATAAGTTATGATAAATTCACACTTACTCTCTCATAAGCCATATTTTTTTATGTCTTGGAAATTCTTATGAAATATGGGCTAAGAGTACATTAATATTCAAGGAAATCAACAATACCAACTTAAATGATATATCCTTGTTAACATATATTAGCCATTTTCAGTTCCATACTTGTTAAATTTTTGGTTTTTCCTTTTGCAACGGACTAGCAACAGTTTGCAATGGATTTATTGGTTTTGCAACGGATTTCTTCATTTAGCAATGGATTTCTTGAGGTCCCTTGCAAATCCCTTGCTAAATATCTCATTTTCATAAAATAAAGTGTGAATCATCTTACTCATATAACTACTACCTAGAGATGTCAAAACGGGCTGCAACCCGCAGGCTAGGCCCAATTAGAACCAATGCGGGGCGGGCCTGGACATGTTTTCAAGTGTCCATAAATTAGCGGGTCTCGCGGTCCAGACCCGTGCGGAATGTCAGGTTTTACGGGTCGACACGTCGCAGTTCGGCGGGTTTGCGGGTAAGCCGTAAAAGACGAAGTAATTTTCACGAAAACGAGGATTCTTCACCAAATGAACTCTAGTAAAACGAAGAATCTGGCCACCATATCCACCGATCGATGATGGCTCTCAGTCTCAACAAACCAGAATAGGTTAACGAATCTGATGGATAATCTCAATTGTTATTGATGTCTTGTTGGATTTTGAGTTCTTTTCTTCGTGTGGCATTTGATGACAGTTGATTTAGAATATTTGTAAGCACCCAAAAGTGTCTGCAGTATTGGTATTTGGTGCTTCATTTGATTTTGTGTTTGGTGATTTCTAGAAGGATTGATAGAAATTGTTTTGGCCTTGTTCTTCTGCTGTTTTCCAGGAGTGTTCTTTTATGGTTTCTGTTTGATTTCAGCTTGGTTTTTTATTTCAGTTTCACGTGAAAGTTTCTTCTTGGTTTGAGTTCCAAGTTTTGTTACTTTTGCTCACTACATTCTCTCCTTTCTCTCTTTTTTCTCTTTTTATACGGTCTCCTTTCTCTCTTTTTTCTCTTTTTATACGGTCATTGGCACATGTTGTCATGAGAAATGATGAAACAGTTTCGATTACTCATGTTACTTTTGCTATCTTTCTACACACTAATGTAGAAGAATACTCATGTTTTAAGTTTAAGTCAAGCTTGTGGCTTAATAATGCATGCTAGGGTTAGCAGATCGCAAATAAGTTTTAAATTTATAAAATATTAGTATCCTACATGTGCACAGTCGTGCGATGTAGTACTTAGGGTGTCGATCCACAAGGATGATGACTAATCTGCAAAAACATCAAACTAGGATAAGTAAGTGAAATAATAAACTCAAAGGGGGGTTTTTGTTGGTTTTTTTTGTACGGAAAAATAAAATACAAAATAAAACTAGACCTAATTCAAAACTAAATCGATAAGGGACTAAAAATGCAATAAGGTTGAGTTGCTAAGGACAATCTAGGGGATGCTCGATTCAAACTAGGGTTCCTTTTAATCTTATTAGATCTAAAATTGTATTTAGTATCAGTTAGGAGTCCTCAACATACAAATCCATGTGGATTCAATCCTTAAATACAACTGCGTTTGTTGTACACTTGCAGCTTTGTTTAGGGTAAAACTTGTAGTTTCCCACTCACCCACATTAGTATTGACCCATTCAACTCTCATTAAGTGCGTCCAGAGTGGCTGACACCGGTCTGGATCTATCCAGAGTGCAGATCGGAGTGGGAGAATGGCTGGAGATGAGGCTTACACCGGTCAGGATCCGTCTGGAGTCTTGTCCGGAGAACATACAGCTTGTTCAAGTGAAACACCGGTCAATGTGCACCGGCCTGATCTTTTCCGGTGTGGGGGTATTATCTGGGAAGCCTTGAGAGCTGATAACTGGCACTGGAAGGCACTAGACCGGTGTAGGAGTCAAGATATGGTCGCTTCTTCGCAGCTTTTTGCTATACGGATAGGCGCTTGCTATAATCGATGTATATTCCGAAAAACTTATCAGAATGACTGTGAATTACCTCCATTAGAACACTGACTCAATTATTTACAACTTTTATGAAGGTCTCGGAAGCTGAATAGGTGTTTAAGCCATCTGTATTGCTCAATCTTTGAGATGTTGCTGCTGGCTCCGGACAGATCAAGTGATGAATGGTCCGGTGCTGTGTCCGGAGTGGCTGCCTTTGCTTGTACCCACCACCAGAACCGGTCAGAGACTACCGGAGTGTAGATCAGAGAACTCACAGTGAAGTCAGCTCCGGACAAGAATTGGTAAGGATTTGTTCGGAGTGGTGTCCGGAGTGTGGATCCTAGCTTGTGTGCTTCTTCAGCACCGGTCTGGATCTGTCCATAGTGTTATCCGGAGTGAATGCAAATCCTCCAAGATGACTTGGTCTTTTGCTATTTTTCTTTGTCTCACAATGTTCTGGATCCGTTCCTCAATGCTTCCAAGTCCCATAAGTGCTCCTTTAGTACCTAGAAACACTCCAAAATGCAAGATTCTCTTGGACCTAACACAAATTCCTATAAAATCTAAAACAAAGACAAAACACTAAGAAATATATCTAATATGCATGCATGGAACTCTAAACAAGGACTAAATGCATGCAAAGATATGAATATATCAATTAGATAAAAAATGTGGATGTCTAGACACTAGATCTATGTGAATCTATCCTAATCCAAGTCAAAGATCAATAGAGGAAATGAAGATTTAGAGTTACAGATCTCTTTGGAAGAGAAGAGTTCATGACAAATTTCACAACATTTGATCTCTCCCTCTTAAACCTATCTGTTTTTTTTGTTTTTTATGTCTGAGAATAGCAATGTCACAATTACTTCTCATTCTCTGAATATAATGTATGTCAATGGGAAACAATTCACTAAATTTTTCTTTTCTGTTTCAATAATACTTTGTTTTATAAAGTAAAATAATATTATTCAAGAAAAATACTAGACAATGACTAAAAATTATACTTTCAAAATAACCAAAATAATTCCAAGAATACCACAAAATAAAACAAATGTTTTTATGACATTGATGTTATTTTCCCCACCTAGAATTTCAGGAGGAATTCATAAACACTTAAACATAGATTTTGTGGTATTTAAAATTTTCAGGAGGTAAAAAATTAAGGCATTTTGAAGTTCCTAAAACAAATAGGTCTCGAGCCCCCGAAATCACAGGGAAATAAGGTATATTAAATTCTTAATTATTCTAAATATTTATAAGTAAACATACATATAACAAAAGGTGATGATACTTAGATGTAAATATCCAATTTTTTGAAAACATAACTACTATTGTACAAAATAAAAATAAAAATGTGATTTTCAAAACTGTAAAGAGACAAAGACGAATGAAGCAGTACAAAACAATTAACACATATTTCTATTTGAGTTCATAGTTTACAATTAATGTAAAAATGTATAACTCAAGATATCCATCCATAAAAGACAACTATACAATTGACATTGAGAAGACGTTAAACAACGATTATAACCAACATGATCAATTTTGTCAGTACAACTTAATCGTTGATAGATATATTTTTACAATGAAAAGTTTTTAAAAACATTATCATGATATGAAATGTTAAAATCTCCAAACAAATAGAATTAAATTCTAGTACAAAATCTTGTATGAAAAAATTAAATTTGTCGTGATCTGTAAAAAATTTGGAAAAATCTTTAATTTCAAACCATTGGAAATAGTTTTGATACATTTAAGTCAACATTATCTTTCGGAAACCTAAAATTGTCTTGGATTTATAACATCATATAGCATTCGACATATTATATTAGCTTATCAAATTTTTAGTTGTGTGATATTAGCTGATTTTTTTAACTCGTTAGTTGGATCAAAAATATACATTTGAGAAAACTTTGGTGGCTCATCATCACATGGTAATACATATCCAATACGAAGATAATTTTCACCATGAAACTTAACTAATAACGGTGGAGGCTCACAAGCAGTTGGGAGTAAAACACGACTTTGTTTACAACAAATTAAGAACAATGGTTGTGTACTAACTGTATCTGTTTTAGTTATGATATTATGACTATCAGTAGAAATACTCACTATTCCAACTATTTTTTGGGATAATGCTATTATTTGATATTAGTTAAAAATCACCATCTATTCAAAAATGAATTTTTAATTAATATATGTAAACTAACATTCATAAAGTATTTTAAAAATATATATATATATATATATATAATTTAAGTGATATATTGTTAATTGAAGATTGTTGTTGGGAGAAACTTTCTAATTCTATTGAATTTCCAGTATTCATTGATTTTTTATACTTCCTGCAAGCAAAATATATTTTAAAATATAGTTTATCAATTTCATATTAAACTTTTATACCCTTAAATAGAGGATAACACAATAACAATTCAAACATTATCAGCCAAGTTTTAAAAATATCCTACATGAGTAAATTTTAAAAAATAAAAAAGCCAATACGTAATAACTAAATTTGATCATATTATTGAATAAATAATACATTCTTTGTTTAAGAATAGTGAACTCATAGATCATATGCTAATAGTATTAGAAAAAATTGTAAATGTACCAGATACTTCAATTTTATGGTGTTTAACATGTGAGTTGTATGTTTGATAAATAGAATGTTTACCCATCTCTAAATGTAAATAAAAAACAAAAATTGTGTCTTATTATTATAATATATAATGTAGAAAATTGTATCTTTTTAATGAAAATTTGTGCCTTTTCAATAAGTAATTGTATCTTTATTTTGAAAAGATGTAATGCTTCAATATTGAAAAATAAATTGTTTAAATTTTGAACAGTTGAAATGGTTTAATAACCATTAACTCAAGAGGTGCAATGGTTGGTAAATTAACATTAATTTCAAGACTTGCATTGTTTAGTAAATAACTATAAAATCAAGAGTTGCAATGGTTGATAAAATGACTATAATCTCTAGAATTGTAATATTTAGTAAAATAACCATAAACTCAATAGTTGCAATGGTTCACCAAAATAACTATAACACTTAAATCTCCAACATTCATTTCTTATTAAAATGTAGTCTGTTTTTTTTTTTTGACATCTAAAATGTAATCATATATTCACAAAATAAACAACACATATACAAATAAAAAATCAAAAGATATAACCAGACAATAGCTGCAGTTATATACACAAAAATACAATTAAAATTCTATTTAATGGAAAAAAGCAACAGTTTAATCAGAATTTTTCACAGAAATGTATAATTTAAAAAAAATAAGGAAAAAGACACAACTTTATAATAACGATAACCTTTCATGTTAATAACTGTTCTACACATAAGGGTACAATTAATTTAAAAATAAATAAATACAAAGAGAAATGATTCATTCATAATTTTTCATATCGTTATATTTTTCACAGATTTAGGATTTTTTTTTGTTCTTCCTAACCTTTTCTTTTGTCTTGAAACTTTTTTCTGTTTTTTTTTTTTCATTATCAAGACTAAAATGTTCATCACTTTCACATAAATTGGCTTCTTTTTTGTTTTCTTTTTCCACTTCACATCCAAGCATTATCTACTTTAGAAAGTGCATCTTTAATCCCCCTTATAGTTTGGTATATCATGTTTCCTATGTCAAATAAATTATATAACTATAATAGTATAACCAAAAATAGTGCTACATGATAAATTAAATTTAATATTAGTGATAAACTTTTCAAAAAATATTATAGGAAAAAAGATTATGTTGCCTATTAATATTAGTGATAAACTTTTCAATAGAATTATCATTTTTCTTTTTAGTCCTAATTTTTTGAATTTTCTTCCAGAAATATTTTTCTGGATATTGAGCGGATGTGAAACCATCTAATTCAAGTTCTTCTTTATTCATGGCAAAATAAAATTAAAAAAAAAATAGAACTAAAACTCATAGAAAAATATTATGTTGCCTTTAGATTAATAAATTAATTGTCAAGAGAATTAATATTTTTAGTCCAAATTATTTGGCTTTCGTTCTAATAATATTTTCTTGGAGAATGAGTAGATCTTTCGCGCTCCACGTCAAGTTTCTCTTTATTCACGGCTAACCATCTAATTTACTTTTTTTAACACCGTTTTGATAACAGTTTCTTGCAAAAGAACAATGTTTTTCTCAAAAAAATTCTAAGTTAATTTGAAGTTTTTCAACAAAAAATTGATGTAAAAGGTGTTGTTTTTCAAATTAAGAGCATTATTAAAAAAAAAATCAAGAAAAGAAATAATAAAAATGAAACAAAATATATACAATCTTGAAAATACATAAACATTAATAGAAACAACATTTGATAATTGACGGTTATGTACAAAAGAGTATAATTAATAAAATAATTTAAAAAGACACAACTGTAAAAATGTAACCATTGTACACAATGGTTTCACTCATAGTTTTATTTTATGGAATTCCAAATGGTACAAATGAATAGTTGCAATAGTTTAGAAAAAACATAATTCCAACTGTTATAATGGTTTAATAACCATTAACGCAATATGTGCAATGATTGGTAAAATAACTTCAAAATCAATAGTTGCAATATTTAATAAATAGCCATAAACTCAAGAGTTGCAGTGGTTGGCAAAATAATCATAATTTCTAGAATTGTAATGTTTAGAGAAATAAACCATAAACTCAATTTTGCAATGGTTCACTAAAAAATGGTAACACTTAATCTCCAACATTCATTCCCCATTAAAATAATCATAGATTCACTAAATAAATAACACATATACTAATAACAAACGAAAAGACATAACAATAACAATCATTCATAAAATTAGCAGTTATACACGGAAAGATATAATTTTAAAAATATTTAACAGAAATACATAACGGTTCATTATAATAATAACTTTTTTAAAAAATAACTGTTATACATGAAAAAAATACGATTAATAAAAAAATATATGAGTAGAAAGACACAATTGTTCATTCATAGTTTTCCATATTGTTATTTTACAGATTAAGGTTTTTTTTTGTTCTTCCTAGCCTTCTCTTTTGTTTGAAATTTTTTTGTGGTTTTTAATTTTTTTATTTTCAAAACTAAAAATCTTAATAACTTTTACATAAATTGGCTTCTTCGTTGTCTTCTTTTTCAATTCACATTCAAATCTATTAGTTGTGTTATCTACTTTAGAAGTGCATCTTTAGTCCCCATTATAGTTTGGTATATCAAGTTTCTTGTGTTAAATAAATTATAGAATTGTCTCATATTTTCTAGATAATGAGCGGATGGTAGATCCTCCAACTCAAATTTTTCTTTATCCATAGCTGAATAAATTTTTAAAACAAATTTAAAAATATAACTAAAAAACTTTCCTTTTAAGATTAGTGATATAATTTCCAAGAGAATTACCATTTCTATTTTTCTTTAGTCCAAAATATTTTGGCTTTTCTTCTAAAAATATTTTTTTGGGGAATGAGTAGATCTTTCACTTTTCAATTTTAATTTTTTTTATTCATGGCTAACCATATACTAAAAAATCTTTTTTATAACACTATTTCTGTAGCAATTGCTTGTAAATGAACAATGTTTTTATTAAAGAATTTGAAGTTAATTTGAAGTTTATTAACAATAAATTGATATATAAGGTGTTGTTTTTTAAATTAATAGAGCTTGATAAAAAAAATTCAATAAAATAAATAATAAAAATAAAATAAAATATATACAATCTCGAAAAAACATAAGTATTAAAAGAAACAACCATTCATAATCAGCAACCATTCATAATCAGCAGTTTGTACAAAATAATACAATTAATAAAATAAACAAAAAGACACAACAGTAAAATTATAATATTTGGATAAATTAATAATTATATATAAAAAATATAATTAATTAAAATAAATAATAATTAGAAAGACACAATTATATATATGTTCTAATAATTCACTAACAAAATTTTGAAAAAAAAATCAATCCAAAATTGTCTAGAAGAATAGCTACAAGGAAGGCACAGAATGTGTAGGGTTTTTACTTCTCTCGCTTTAAATGCCCCACCATCACCATTTTTCCGCATCTCTCTCTCTCCTCAGGTACGCTTAAAGGAGCTAGCTTCGACCTCGTTTACTATTTTTATTCTTCCTTGAAATCGAAAACCCATTCGAAGTAATACGAGAAAGGAGGCGACTTTTCTTATTCTAAACAGGACAAATACTACACTGCAAAATTGTCAATTTCAATTGTGATTCGAGTTCGTCGTTACCATGGCGAGAGGCGTAGGTGGAGTTTTGCGTAGAGCGTATGCTTCAAGAGTTAGGATTCTGTTATCGACCCGAAAGTTTCATACTTTTAGAGAAACTGATTGTAGATCTCTTGTGCCCACGAGCCGGTTCTCTTCGGATAATCCGGTTCGAATTCACCTTCCCTGGAACGATTACAGATTTGGGTGCTTTGGGTTTGGTAAAGTTAGGGGCTTTTCGTCTACGGTGGATAACAATGGTGGAAATGATGAATCTGATACGGAAGATTGCGAAGAAAGTCTTGGTTCTGAGAGTGAGGATTATGATGAGGAAGGTGTGATTAACGAGCTCGGTGATGTAGATGAAAGCTTGGTGAACGATTCAGCAAGTTCTGAGACAGATGGTAATAACAGTGTAGAGAGTAGCGAGGCTGCTCGTGCTTTAGACGCTAGGTATCATGATCGTGTGGAGCTATATAGAGAGCTTAAGGGAAATGAAGTGCGTTCTAAGCTTCAACGTAGTGAATGGGATACAATACATGAGATTTTCGGGTTTTTCACACAGTCTGGTTGGGCAGCTAATCAGGCTCTTGCGATCTATATCGGAAAGTCGTTTTTCCCAACCGCTGTTAGCAAATTCAGAGACTTCTTCTTGGAGAAGTGTAAGATTGAGGTTGTTCAGGATCTTGTCCGCGTTGGACCAACAGATGCAGCTGTTAGGTTCTTGTTCCCTGTGTTTGTCGAGTTCTGTATCGAAGAGTTCCCCGATGAGATCAAGCGTTTCAAGAGTGTTGTTGAATCTGCAGACCTCACGAAACCCGCGACTTGGTTCCCTTTCGCTCGAGCTATGAAGCGTAAGATCGTTTACCATTGTGGACCAACCAACAGTGGCAAGACGTACAATGCGTTGCAGAGGTTTATGGAAGCTAAGAACGGGTTGTATTGCAGCCCGCTTAGGTTATTAGCCATGGAAGTTTTCGATAAGGTGAATGCTTTAGGGATTTACTGTAGTCTCTTGACTGGACAAGAGAAGAAACATGTTCCGTTCTCGAGACATGTTTCTTGTACTGTTGAAATGGTTTCTACAGATGAGTTATACGAAGTGGCTGTGATCGATGAGATACAGATGATGGCGGATCCTAGTAGAGGTCACGCTTGGACAAAAGCTTTGCTTGGATTAAAAGCCGATGAGATTCATTTGTGTGGTGACCCGAGTGTTTTGGAGATTGTGCGTAAGATTTGTGCTGATACAGGAGACGAGTTAGTCGAAGAGCATTACGAGAGGTTCAAGCCGTTAGTTGTGGAGGCTAAGACCTTATTAGGAGACCTTAAAAACGTCAAGTCCGGTGATTGTGTTGTTGCCTTCTCTAGAAGAGAGATATTCGAAGTTAAAATGGCTATAGAGAAACATACAAACCATCGTTGCTGTGTTATCTACGGTGCATTGCCTCCTGAGACAAGGAGACAGCAAGCGAATCTGTTCAATGATCAAGAAAACGAGTATGATGTTTTGGTTGCTAGCGATGCTGTTGGGATGGGATTGAATCTGAACATAAGAAGGGTCGTGTTCTACAGTTTGAGCAAGTATAATGGCGATAAAGTTGTTCCTGTTCCAGCTTCACAAGTGAAACAGATCGCAGGGAGAGCTGGAAGGAGAGGAAGCCGATATCCAGATGGACTCACGACGACATTACACTTAGAAGATTTAACCTACCTAATCGAGTGTTTGCAGCAACCGTTTGATGAAGTGAAGAAAGTTGGTCTCTTCCCTTTCTTTGAACAGATTGAGCTCTTCGCTGCAAAAGTTCCCGATATGGCGTTTTCGAAGCTCTTGGAGCATTTTGGAAAACATTGCAGACTCGACGGTTCTTACTTCTTGTGTCGTCATGATCATGTGAAGAAAGTGGCAAACATGTTGGAGAAAGTTGAAGGGTTGTCTCTAGAAGACCGGTTTAACTTCTGTTTTGCTCCGGTTAATATCAGGAATCCGAAAGCAATGTACCATTTGTATCGGTTTGCTTCAACTTATAGCCAAGATATGCCGGTTAATGTCGCCATGGGAATGCCAAAGTCTTCTGCTAGGAACGATACCGAGCTTTTGGATTTGGAGAGTAGACACCAAGTTTTGTCTATGTATCTTTGGTTGTCTAATCAGTTTGAAGAGAAGAATTTTCCGTTTGTGGAGAAGGTTGAAGCAATGGCTACAAATATTGCAGAATTGTTAGGTGAATCATTGACTAAAGCTTCTTGGAAGATGGAGACAAAAGAAGAGATAATCAAGGGTCAAAAGAAGGAAGATAGAGGATATGAAAGACCATCTTCACTAATCAAGTTAGTTAATAAGTAAGGCATTTCAAGATTGTTGTGTGTTTGAGAACTTTATAATTTGTGGATTTTAATAAGTTAACTATATTTGTGTGTTGTTTTTTTATTTTCAGGAGGAAAGAAGAAAAATTTGGTGTGAAGGAGAATCCCAAGAAAGTAACTACATAGCCAACTTGCAGAAATTTGATCCCCAAACAAAATATTTTGCAGAGAAATGGTTAATTAGTTATTGTTAAGCAAAAAGTTTTCTGGATTTCTTCAATTTTGGTTAGATGATAGAGATTTTTCATTTGTGTCTTTAGTTTCTTCTTACTGGGAAAGTGACTATCAAAGACGTTTCAATCGGTGTTTGTTGTTGCTCATATGTAAATAGAGTGTAACAAATTAAGATTATATTAGATTTCATATTAACAAAAATTTATTATATATGCGTTAATTTTGCTTGTTATCGGCTGCCTTTTTGCTTTTTATTTCCTCCAATTTTGCTAATTGTTTTTTTTTTTTGCTTTTTGTTTAACAAACATGATTCTCCTTTTGTTAGGTCGTCTCAAATGCTTTCTTCTTATAAGATTATTATTTTCTTTCTTAACTTTATTTAAAATATTTTATAAAAATACTTATAGCAACAGCTGGTTTTCGCTAACTTTTTCACATCACTGTTTGTCAAATTTACAATATTGGTCGATATATAAACTATTTAATACTCGTCTTATTTTCAGAAATAAGCTATTTAAATTTACAATATTGGTCTGTATTTATGCTTTCTTCTTTCTCTCCAGACAAACTTTATTCGTGTAGTTTTCATGTTTATTCAGTTTTGGAAGATGATACAACATTAACTTTTTCAGATTATTTTTTAAAATTTACTGTGGCACAACATAATCTAGTAAGTTGATCTTATAATACTTTATGATGAATGCAACGAAATAAAATTAAGGCAATCCACTATCGTTAGCTATCTAATTTTTTTTTGGGGGACCAAATTAGCTATCTAAGTTAGATGTAGTATATAATTATATTAAGGCAAATGATTTCTATCATGCAATTAATTTTGACCCCACATAAATATGGAATATTCCTGTTCGCTTTTTCACATCTTTTTGTTGTTTCGATTTTGTAACTCATGTTCCTTTTATTGTGTTTAACGCCAATAGTAAACTATTTTAACTCAACCAAAAAAAATTGTAAACTATTTTGAAAAAAATATCTCATTTTTCATAAGTAAAGGTGAAGCATTAATTTTTGTTGTTGTTGCTAAACTCATATATCAATTTTTGCATTAAAATTTAAATTTTGGAAGGATACAATATCTAAACAACATAACAATGTAGTTTTCTTCTTACACAGCATAACGATAGTTATTAGTTATTATTAAAAACAGAATCCGGATCATTATTTTGTTGTTAGATAGAAGTAACTCTAAACATGTCCCACAAGTAATATTGTTGCAAAAAAGGGGTAATATTGTAGGCAAAAAATATCACTCCATTAAGTAGTTGTATATATTCAATTTTGTAACAGAACTAAAACAAACAAATTTGCGTATATTTGTTCATAGCAAAAAAAATATGAGAACTATATATAAGATTAAATATAATTCTAATTAAACTTTTGAACAATGACCGAGACTAGTAGATGTCGTTCATGAAGAGCTGCTCATATAATATAAGGGACTAGTGGTATTGAAGCATCTACTCCTATGCTTAATTTGCTCAAGCATGAACTCTATGCTTTTATAAAGCACGTCATGATAATATTTCCTTTTATATTTTAAACATGGAATTGACATCTGATCTTATTAACCGTTAAACAAAAACTCAAATATGAAAAAGAGTCTACACATACACGTGTATATGTTATACATATACCTGCATGTGTCTTGTGTGGCTGTTTGTATTTGGAATTTAGGGCTGTTCAAATCTATGTTTGGCTAATTGGCTTATATCGTCCGTAATGTAATCACGTATATAAGTAGTTCTTTTAAAGTTAGTCAACACTAATAGTAAAATATTTTGTAAAATACTCCATTTTCCATACGCAAAGGTAAAGCAATAAAATTATAATTTTGAAATAAAAACATATCCAAACTACGTAATAATCTAGTTTATTGGTTTCGTTACTTGTAACATCCATATCCCAGGTTTTTAAGAGGCGGAGAACCGGGAATGTTAGATCATCCATCGAACTGCGTCCGATAGAATGTCTGATTGATGAACACACAAATCGCCAGAAAAATACCCAGGTAATAATAAACAACATAGACTTATGCTGGTCTATAACCTATACCTGAAAAGATAGAAGAGAAGAGGAGGGGTGAGTAATGGGGATTACTCAGTAAGGATGAGCCTTAAGGAAGCCCACAATATCATCAAACTAGCATAAATTGGTTTTAAGAGATCCAATCCTAAAACAAGCCCACACAACACATATATATATATATATATTTACTTATATATAAACAGTTCATTCCTAGCAATCATTCACATAACATTCAAGAGTAACCCTACAAACAACTACACAAGCAGCCGGTCCCTGGTCATCACCAGTAACAGTAGGCTGCAACATGGGCCCCATGCCTCCCCGGAAAGGCAAACCAAAATAATCTCATCCAATGGCTGGCCTATTACCATACCCATTAGTCAGGTCTACTCTGCCAGCCACACAGACTGATCCACATCAATCACCAAGACAGGCTATGACACTAACGGTCACTTAGACGGCTATTCATAGCGGTCACCCAGAAAGCTGTACCCAGTGGTCCCTCGGACGGCTGTTATTAACCAGTGGATCGCCAATCCACTCCAGCGGTGGCCCTTGCCGTGCGTAGACGACAGCGCATGCCAACAAACAACACTGACTCCCACCTCCAGGAGCCAGGGGTCCTAACAAAGATCTACTATGCACAAATCATCCATTTCATACAACTATTCTTTTCTTAAAGGTCATTCCATTATTCAAATGCACTTTCGGTAATACCAAGTTATGACATAAGGAGCATTAATCAGGTTAATATCACACAATCAATATTTTAAAGTCCCAATAAGTTTAGATCCATATTCAGGTTAATTATCTCATTCCACCAGCAACCAGCAATCATCAACAAACAGGCAACATGAATCCAGGTCCTAAACAATTCTAACAATTCTAACAACCTAACAAGCAGATCTAAGCCTGATCTAAGAAAAGACCACTTAAAATTCAATCATGCATATGTAAGAGAGGATGAAGCCACAAAGTCCTCACCGATGCCTTTATAGAAGAAGATCTGCTTTATCCACTCCTTTGGACGGATCTGACATCCGACACGAGAATAACGATATCTTCTTATTCAGATCTCCGATCGGGGCGAATTTGGTCTCCGAAGAAAGATGACACTCTGGGCTTCAATTTGATATATTGTAGGTCTCGTGACTCTTCACGGATCACCGGGAAATCGTCATGGAAGGAGGCGGCGGCTAGGGTTTAAGAGGGAAGAAAGAGGAAGCAAAGCTGATGAAGGAGGAGAGAGCAGCGGCCAAGGGAGACAGAGAGAGAAAGAGAGCCACGGTGAGAGAGAGAGAAGGAGGATGGCGTGGCTGAGAGAAGGAGAGGAGAAGAGAGAATGTGGCTAAGATTTCCAAAAAGTGAGAATGAAAGATTAAGGAGGTATTTATAGATAGGGTTAATTTAGATGGGCTGGATTTAACGGGTTGGGCTTAACAGGCTTTAAAAAAAAGATCTAGAAAAAGGTTTATCAAAAGAATAATTAAAAAAAGAATGGTTAAAAAAAGAATGGTTTAACTTAACTTTAATCTAATTAAACCGGAATTAAGAACTGGTAACATCCGATATTTGGTTAACCAAGAGTCAGGATGTTATAATCTTCCCCCCTTAGACAGGATTTGTCCCCGAATCCTAAGAGAGAAGTTCCTGAAAGGAAATTCGAAGGCTAAAGACCAAGAGAAATAAAAGCACAAGGAAGAAGAGGAGCTTGGTCGCAGAAAGAGAAAGGAGTCAGGAATGAGATCAGAAAATGGAAGCAGGAAATGAAATGGAACCAGAAAAAAATTCAGGAGGACAATCAGAAATGCAATCAGAAGGGAAGGCAGAAAGGAAGTTAGAAGGAGACTAGGAATAGAACCTCAAGAATTACGGCTCCAGAAAAGATAAAGATTGAGAGGAAAATGACAAGAAGGAATCAGAAATGAAGCAGAAGGAAATTAGAAATGGAATTAGAAAGAAACGCAAAAATAAAATCAGAAGGACTCAGAAATGAAATCAGAAAAGATATTAGATGTGAACCATGGCACCAGAAAAGATAATGGCTAAAAAGGAAAAAACAAGAAAGGAACCATAGGACACATGGCGCCAAGAAGGATTTGAAGGCTAAGGGTTTAGAACGCAGAGTGATCAACAGAATCGTGAAGGAGGGAGAGTTTAAGGAATGATGCAATAAAAACATTTTGAGTAAAAACCAAAAACCATTTTATTAATGTGACAAGGAGGAGTATAACATTTTCTTTTTAAAAAGGAAAAATGAAAGAACACTAGCATGGAATCTAACTAGTTCATAAGAAACCTAAAAGCAATCAATAATCCAAACAAATAAAAATCAAGTTATACTCCTTTGAAAACCTTTTTTTTAAAATATAAAAAAGAACAATCAGAGGAAGGATCTTCTTCTGCTTCACTACCAGCAGAAATGACGACCAGCTCTTTGCTAAACTTCACTTAAGGAAGGGAGTGAACTTCTTGCGCGCAGGCTCTCGGGTCTTGAACAGAGGTCTAAGGAAAAAGGAAGGAAAGGCAGGAAAAAGAAAGCTATTGGTTGATATTGCTGGGCAGGATTCGATACACACTAAGGCCACTGTGAAATCCTCTGAATCCGGTTAAGAGTGTGAACTCCCAAAGGTATTCAAGCACATTCGTTCTCTTTGGATAACACAGCTAGGTTTCTCGTCATTCTGAGATCGAACTCGCCTGGCTTTTAACAGTCTGACAATTTCTATGGACTATTGCGACGCCTTCCTTTTAATACCTTAACTATGTAGACCAGGTCTGAACCTAATCATACATGTTGATGGCTGCTATAGAACCAAAGATTGCATAGTCAGGACTGGCATCGCATGGTGTGGTAGTTCCAGAACAACCACCCTGGTACAGTCTGAACCACACCAATAACCAATCTTTCCTAGAGGCAATTTGTTGCAACTCCAAAGGCAGACTTAACTACCACATGGTTAAAGACATAACCCTCTTCCATGCGGTTTCCCGCGTCCTGAACCTGGGCCCCTAACAACAAACAAGAAAGATGATAGAGGAAACTATAAGACTAGCGTCTATAAGTTGTTGGTTGTTCTATGTTTGAAAACATTTTAAAAAGATTTTTATAAAAGAAATGTTTTCGCAAACAATTTTTTCTTTGAAAACAAAAACAGGTGCGACCACTCTAGAACGGAGCTAAAGCGATCTAATCCTGGGCTCTGATACCACTTGTAACATCCCTATCGTGGGCTCCTGAGAGGCGGGGAACCGGGAATGTTAGATCGGCCATCGAACCGCGTCCGGTAGGATGTCTGATTGGTGAGCACACAGGTCACCAGAAAAACGCCCATGTAACAATCAACAACATAGACTTAGGCTGGTCTATAACCTATACCTGAAAAGACAGAAGGGAAGATGAGGGGTGAGTAATAGGGATTACTCAGTAAGGATGAGCCTTAAGGAGGCCCACAACATCATCAAACTAGCATAAATTGGTTTTAAGAGATCTAATCCTAAAACAAGCCCAAACAACATATATATATATATATATTTACTTATATATAAACAGTTCATTCCTAGAAATCATTCACACAACATTCAAGGGTAACCCTACAAGCAACTACATAAACAGTCGGTCCCTGGTCATCACCAGTAATAATAGGCTGCCACATGGGCCCCCATGCCTCCCCGGAAAGGCAAACCAGAATAATCCCATCCAATGGCTGGCCTATTACCATACCCATTAGTCAGATCTACTCTGCCAGTCACACAGACTGATCCACATCAATCACCAAGACAGGCTATGACACTAACAGTCACTCAGACGGCTGTTCATAGCGGTCACCCAGAAAACTGTACCCAGCGGTCCCTCGGACGGCTGTTATTAACCAGTGGATCGCCAATCCACTCCAGCGGTGGCCCTTGCCGTGCGTTCACGACAACCAGCAATCATCAACAAACAGGCAACATGGATCCAGGTCCTAAACAATTCTAACAAACCTAACAAGCAGATCTAAGCCTGATCTAAGAAAAGACCACTTAAAATTAATCATGCATATGTAAGAGAGGATGAAGCCACAAAGTCCTCACTGATGCCTTTATAGAAGAAGATCTGCTTTATCCACTCCTTTGGACAGATCTGACATCTGACACGAGAATACCGATATCTCCTTATTCAGATCTCCGATCGGGGCGAATTTGGTCTCCAAAGAAAGATGACACTCGGGGCTTCAATTTGATATATCGGAGGTCTCGTGACTCTTCACAGATCACCGGGAAATCGTCATGGAAGGAGGCGGCGGTGGCTAGGGTTTAAGAGGGAAGAAAGAGGAAGCAAAGCTGATGAAAGAGGAGAGAGAGAGAAAGAGAGCCACGGTGAGTGAAAGAGAGCCACAGTGAGAGAGAGAGAAGGAGGATGGCATGGCTGAGAGCAGGAGAGGAGAAGAGAAAATGTGGCTAGGGTTTCCAAAAAGGGAAAATGAAAGATTAAGGAGATATTTATAGTTAGGGTTAATTTAGATGGGCTGGATTTAATAGGTTAGGTTTAACGGGCTTTTAAAAAAAAAATTAAGAAAAAGTTTATCAAAAGAATAATTAAGAAAAGAATGATTTAATCTAATTAAACCAGAATTAAGAACTGGTAACATCCGATATTTGATTAATCAAAAGTCGGGATATTATATTAGTTAGATAACATCACCTTTTTAATTAAACTGTAAACAAAATAAATTTCAAGTATTTTTTTTGGCAACTCCAAATAATATTATTTCAATATTTTTTTTGGAATTCCCAAAACAGAAACCTGCGAACTAAAACTCCATAATTAGTGTGTATTCGTTAGTGGACAACTTCGTAAAATCGTAAAAGTATTTATGCTTTATTTTCTCTCTATGAAATGTTTATGTACCTAATCTTGACACTTGGTATGATTACTTACATAATTGACTCTAATGTTTATTCCTTTCTGGATTGGAACACCCTACAATATTTAGTTTTTTTAGATTGTTTATCAAAGTTTTCATGTGGCAACATCTAGTACGGAGAACTTGTAATGACTTATATGATGAATATGAATGCTAATATATCAAGACTTCCATGAATTTTTTTATAAAGCAATCCAGTAATATCCACTACCGTTAGCAATCTATCTTAGTATACAAAGTCAGGTAAATGATTTATAACTAATCAATAAATTTCGATCCCAATAAATAAAATAGGAAATTCCTTCTTATTTGCCTTTTCTTATAGTTTTAAAATTAATAACCAATATGTGGTAGTGGGTTGGTTCCTGTGGAAGATTACTGTTCAGGTCAGAGATCGAATATCTCTGGATGCAAAATTATCACAATATTAACTTTTAGTTATCCAACCATGTGAGCTGCTACTGCTACTGAACTTACATGAAAAGGATACTAAGTCTAAGAAAATTAGTCTAAATCTGAAGGGTCTGGAATTTAACTCCAACTAAAAAAAAAAAAATTAATTCCAATTTTCATACTGTAAAGGTAAACAATAATCATATATATGATTTTAGGTAAACTCTCTCCATCATGCTGCCACATCAGCATCTGAATGGAGAACGTCTGTCTTTTCAACTAATTAATAAATCATAAATTTTAAAAACTAATTAATACCACTACTTCTAACTTAACTATTCTATTTAATGTTTATTTCATATATATTTATGTTCATAACTATTAAGTTACATTAATATTAAGGCTTTTCACATTCCTTACAAAAATAAATAAATAATATTTATAATTTTTTACATTTCTAACTTTTTGGTATTCGTCTAAAACTTTTTAATATTTTTTTATACTAATTTGATACTTTTCTTTCGGCTTATCCTCATCATAAACACTTTTTTCGAGCTTGTTGTATGAAAAAATGTAAAGATGTAGTGTTATCTTCATTCAAATATTTGGTGGTTCTTATGGGTCAAATATGATATTATTATAGCTGCATTTTATTGTGAAACATAAAGTATGAGGTGGATTTTGCAGAATCAAGGAAATTGTACATGTCATAAATTTGAGAACATTAAAAATTGGAGGTAATTATATGTTTTCAAGCAATTCAACCAAAAAAATCTGACTTTTATCTACGTCTTTTTTACTTATAACATGTTTATGATTTCTAGAATAATAAAATAATTTTTCTAATTACCATATTTCCAATCTTTAAAAAAAATTATTTGTTTTACAAAGAATTTATTTTTAAAAAACCTAATACTAAACAATCAAACAAATTTCATATTCTTATAATTTACTATATATATATATATATATCAACACAAACATATTTTTAAAAATATTACATGAAACATAACCCGCGCGTATGCACGGATACAAGTCTAGTACTATTTAAACTACTTGTATCCTTTCTCTTTTCGTATAAACGCTAGTAATAATTTTTATAAGACAAACCAAAACTATTTTCTAATGGGCCAACCCAAACTTGTTAAAGCCCAAACAAGAGTGACTCATCAAGCCCTAAAGCCGAGCTAGGTTTCACATAGTTGTGGTATAAAAAGCTCCTTCTTCGTCTTCGCGATCGAAACACACTCGTCTTTTGTTTGTGCAGCAGCCATGGTGCAAGTCAGATTCTACCGCAACTGTGAGCTCTCTTCTCTCCATCTTATGTTGTAAAATTCGATCGAATTTTCCTTTTGATTTGATTTTTCAAAAATAATTTTTCTCCCTTGGCTGAATTTAGATTCATAGGCTCTGTTGTTCGTTTAGTTTCTCTACACCATTCAAAATTTCACTTTTCTCTCAGTGTCGAGTCAATTTTCGTATATAATCGCATTTGCTGAAAAAGATGATTGATATATCGATGCATGCCAAGTAAGATTAGGGTTTTTCTATGTATCTGTTTTTGATCCGTTTTGATAAATAGCGTTTTCTTGGTACTCTGTTTTGTGATCTGTTTCTCTTTATTTTCATGTGATGGCTCTCAAAGATTTGATTTTTCTAATGGTGGATTTGATTTTAAGATGGGAAAACATTCAAGAAGCCACGTCGTCCTTACGAGAAGGAGCGTCTCGATGCTGAGCTAAAGCTCGTTGGAGAATACGGTCTCCGTTGTAAGAGAGAGCTGTGGAGGGTTCAATACGCGCTTAGCCGTATCCGTAACGCCGCGAGAGATCTTCTCACCCTCGACGAGAAGAACCCTCGTCGTATCTTTGAAGGTGAAGCTCTTCTCAGGAGGATGAACCGTTCTGGGCTTCTTGATGAGAGCCAGAACAAGCTCGATTACGTTCTTGCTTTGACTGTTGAGAATTTCCTTGAACGTCGTCTCCAAACCATTGTCTTCAAGTCCGGTATGGCCAAGTCCATTCACCATGCTCGTGTCCTTATCCGACAAAGGCACATTAGGTAATCAAAATTTCATTTTACATCCGAAAGTTTGTGACTTTGAAATTTTCGTAATCTTGGGAACAAACGTTCAATTATGTAGATGCTTATCAATTTTGTCCTGCTTGACTTGTTATAGAATCCTGGTTTGATCCTTCAAATTTGTCATAGTTCACTCATGCTCTCTCTAAATGAACTCAATTGTATAAAGGCTTAACGGTTTTTTCTTGCCAGAATTGTGTAGAGGCTTATCGGTTTTGTCTTTCTTGACTTGGGTATAATCTTTGATTGTTGTTGTTCACAGCTCTAAATGAACTTGATTGTGTTAAAATGTAGTGGTAGTGTTACAAAAACTGATTGCTGACTCAATTGTTTCCGATTTGTTCTAGGGTTGGGAGGCAGCTGGTGAACATTCCATCTTTCATGGTGAAAGTAGACTCACAGAAACACATTGACTTTTCTCTAACCAGTCCATTTGGTGGTGGTCGACCCGGAAGAGTGAAGAGAAGGAACGAGAGAGCTGGAGCCAAGAAGGCTAGCGGCGGTGGTGATGGAGATGAGGATGATGAAGAGTGAAAGTACCTAAACCCTACCCTTTATTAGATAAATCACTACCTAAAACCTACCAAGATGGTATTAAGTTATTTAATAATCTATTGCTCTTGTCACTTTCTTTTTTGAGATGTTTGGTTTATGAAGTTATCTTTAACTAGTAGAAGAAGTGAAGTGTGCTGGTATTTTGGTGATGGATTTAGTTTTTATGTTATTGTGTTTTTGCAATAATGCTTTTTTATAGTGGACCGTTCTGTTCTTGTTTCTGATCTTGTTTCTTACAAGATAGTAGTGAATGTTTAGTCCGGTGATGCTGCATACGAGCTTAAAGCTTTTCTTCCAGTTACCTGCATTTTCACTGCTAATACACACTAGTCGAATAGAAAACGTTTAGAAAAAGAAAAAAAGCATACAAATACAATACTCGAATACAACAATAATCTAAGAACAGTGTCATGAATTTGTCTAGCCTATGACTTTTGAAATGAAATGCAAACAAACATTTTGTGCGGTTCTAGAACCTCAAGTCATGTAGCTCTTGAAATTTTAAGCTTTCGTCAAGAGCGAAAATATATAATGTTGTTTACAAATCGGAAACTTATGTTTTTATTTGGTATTTGCTCGGAGTTCTTATGTGGTTGGTTCAGATTTACTAATCGTTTTGGACTTTGGTGGCAAATAGACTTGTCGTATTTTGATTTCTTTGAAACTTTCTTGCAAAACCATGTTTTCACAAAATTCTAGGATTTAACAAGAATTTAAAGGCTTAAACTATATATTTTTTTTTTAATAGAAAAGAGCAAGACATGTGAAACACATGTGAAACAGAGATAGAAGGACCCTTAAGCATCTGATGCCGAGAATTAGGAGAATGCTGAATCGAAGGAGAGCTATGGCTGGAAGTATCTGAACCAGTTGTAGAGGAAGGAGTCTGCGGAGGCCTGCGGGCCTGGGATCAGGCGCCTATGGTCAGCTCGATTAAGACTCGCCAACTTAGCTCGAAGAATCAAATAGATTTCCTTGATTAACACCTGAACCGGTTTGGAAGCAGCCAAGTGAAGCCGAACATTCCTCTCTTTCCATAAAGAGTAAACCACCGATTGAATAACCAGATTTGCAATGACCTTGAGCTTCTTTGGAGATAACGGGGACATAATCCAAGCCAGACAAGCATCAAAAGATAAAGGGGGCTGAGTGCCCGAATAAGAGAAAATGGAAGACAAAAGCTCAGCGGAATACGAACAAGAGAAGAAAAGATGATATCTACTTTCGGTGCAGGTTCCACAAAGCAGGCATTCAGCTGGAACATTTAACCCCCAACTGCGAAGTCTGTCTCTCGAAGGCATTCTATTCCTGGTCGCCACCCAGAAAATGAAAGCATGTTTAGGAATCCTCACCTTTGGCCAAACCGCTTTGTGCCATGGAACAGGAGGAGGAGAAGGGTGTAACCGATCCCAAGTCTTCGAGGTAGAGAAAAGACCCGGAGGAGATCCCGGAGAGTTCCTCCAAAGAAAAATATCTGACTCAGAGGAAAAAGTCGAAGGATCGGATGTCTTCTCTGAGAAACATTCCAAGAACCATTCGAACAGGCACCAGCAACGGTCGAGGAAGAAGGAATACCAGTGATTCTTGGTCCATTTGTCCCCGTTAGGTCGATAAGGGGTCCTAAATCAGTCCAATCGTCGTGCCAAAAGGAAGCAGAAGTTCCAGAGTTCACCTGGCAATATAAAAAGGGTCTAGCAAGGACGCGGAGCTTCATAAGACGCTTCCATATCCAACTTCCCAAAAGATGAAAATCCGCAGACCAAAAAAGCCTTCCTCTGATAACCATATGATTAATCCAAGCTACCCAAAGCGAGCCATTACCAGCGAAGAGGAGCCAGATTAGCTTAAGTCCGAATACTTGATTTAAGTCATGCAGCCTTTTAAGCCCTAATCCGCCAGCCTCTTTTGGTGTACAAACCGAATCCCAAGCCACCTTAGCACCCTTTGCAGAATTTGGAGCACCACTCCAAAGAAAGGCGTTACAAATCTGTTCAAGCGTAGCTAAACAACTTGCTGGAAGGGGAAAGACTGAACTCCAGAAGTTGATAATGCTGTACAACACCGATTGGATAAGCTGTAGATGGCCCGCGAAATTCAAATGTCTAACTGTCCAGGAAGAAATGCGAGCCTTCACCTTATCCACCAGAGGTTGAAAATCTTGGGCTCTCAATTTATGGGGCATCAAAGGCATACCTAAATAACGCACCAGAAGAGATCCTTGCTGCAAGCCAAATCTACCAACCATTTCACGAACCAACGGAAGGTTATTCCCATCAAGGAAAAGGCAGGACTTGCGCAGACTGAGAGCAAGACCAGAAAATCGCAGGAACGAGTTCAGAACAGTAAGAATACCGCTGATAGAGGAAGCAGATCCATCAAAGAAGATAAGAACATCATCCGCAAAGCTCAAATGGGTAATTAGGGGCTGATTGCAAGAAAGGTGCGGAATAAACACACAGTCATGAACAGCCTTGTCGAGAAGCTTAGACAAAATGTCCATAGCTAGGACGAAGAGCGAGGACAAAACCAGATCACCCTGCCGAAGCCCTTTCTTCCCTGAAAAAAATCCGACAAGCTCACCATTCACAGCCACGGAGTAATAAGGAGACGTGATGCAAGCTTTAATCCAACCAATAAAAACCTTAGGAAGACCAAGAGCACCCAGAATGTTCAGAACGAAAGACCAACTGACATTGTCGTACGCCTTAGTGATGTCAATTTGAAGGCAACCTCTATTAGTAAAACCCGGCTTATTGAAATCACTGACTAACTCCCCCGCCAACAAGACATTCTCACATAATACATGTTTAAACTATGGGTTTAAACTATGGGTTTGACATAATACATGTTTTCTGGCCTTATAAGAGTACATGCCATAATAAGTGTAATGAATTCTTTAGGGAAACATATAACACAGGTTACAGAGATAGGTGATGTGATTGATTTTCTGAAAACAGTGCAAAGCATCATTGTATAATTATGAGAGCAATCCGGTTTAAAAGGGGACCATTTGATATGTAGTATATTGGTCTAACTGGTCCTGGACCATAATGTGTTACGTCCTTCTTATGATGCAAAGTTGATACCTCAACTCAGGGCCGGCCCAAAGTGATTTGACGCCTAAAGCGTCGGGTAAAAATGATGCCCTTAATCGAATTTTTTTTTTTTGTGGCATATTATCTAATAATCCAAAACACACCAAAAAGTTTTTGAAACAAGAGGATAAAAAACTTTTTTTTGCTTAAAATAGATTTTCTCTGCAATTTTTTAAGCTTAAGATCAATTTTTTAAGTCCAGATTATTTTTTTAAGCTTAAGATCAATTTTTTTTAAGCTTAGAATCGATTTTTTGAAGCCCAAAATCAATTTTTATAAGCCAGAATCGATTTTTTTATAAAATATTTGATAGGGATAATGTAGGCAATTTTTCTTTCCCATTTTTTGGTCTTGGTCGATGTGGGATAAAATATTTACACACTTATAAAAAAAAATTTTTGGGCTTTTTTTGCTGCCCCAAAAATTAGAGTCTTATGGGCTGCACTGAAGCCATTGCTTCATGGGCTTAGCTGTGGGCCGGCCCTGCCTCAACTAGACAAGAATCCTACAATGGAGAAACATTTATCTATTCTTGGAGTAATTCTTATTAATTTTTTATTACTTTTTTTCTCTAAAATTAGAAGCAGGCAAAATGGTGATGAATTGCGATTGTTTCAAAATCATCATAAAGAATCCAGAAATTGAAATAGAAAAGAGAAAGGGATAAATTTGTTTTTTTATGAGTTTACAATCTAAACAAACATTTTTCAATACAAACATTAAAGCAAATAAAAAGTTGAAACAATTTTGATGAAAGAGTGAACCAAACTACCATTTTTAAAATATTATAGACTAACAGATAAGTTTAGTTATTTTTGTCTTACAATCTTGTTGTTATTTGTCCTTTTTTAACTCAAAATGTGTGCTTTTTAAAAGAGAAATAAAATACTCCCTCTGTTTCATTATTGTTGATTTTCTATGTTTTTTTCTTGTTTCATAATATTTGATTTTATCTCTAATTAATGCATGTTTTTTCTTTAAATTGAATGAATAATATTAATACATATTGCTTTACTCCATTAACACACAATTAAAAAAAAAGTAATAATAAAAATAATGAAATTAGTTGTAAAAGTAACTTAATTAATAAAAATAAATAGTAAATAATTGAGCATTTATAGTTTTCTTAATCTATGTGTAAATATTCATAAAATCAATTATAACGAAACAGAAGGAGTACATTTTTTTAAATGTAAGAAATCAGTTAACCAAACATGAACAAAAAAGTTTCAATTTGTGTTATTAATAATGATTTTTTTAATTATTCTTTAAATCTTAAATTTAGTATTATCCAATATTTGATTTCTTATTGGTTTAAACAAAAAATTGATTTCACATTGGATTTACAATTAACCACACATTAAATTAAAAGGTTACTCCATGATTGATTGTCCAATCCGATGAGGAATAAAAAAAAGTGATCTAGATGTAAAAAAATTTATAAGTTTTTTTTTTCATGTTAAAATTACTTGTTACTTTAAGAGGATTTTTAAATACTTGATAATATACACGTGTTTTTCTTTAATTTTAAAAGCAGATGATTTTACAAAAAAAAAAAAAAAAAACTCTTTATGGCTTTACAAATCAACCAACGATTTGAACAGCCATAATATACAAAACCAGCAAAGATATAAGCTTGGTCTCACTTTCCTTAAAAAATGTCATTTCAAATGTAATGTAACATTTTTTTTTGGTAAAAAATGTAATGTAACATTCTAAAAGTAACTAGGAATTAACCTGCAATTTGTGCGAGTAATGTTTTTAAAATTATCTTTAAATTTAATTTTAATTTTTTGGTTAAATTAAAATTTGTAGTAAAAATCTTTTAACAACATATAAATAAATAAAATTGGTACCAATTAGATAACAAAACATTTATAAATATCACACAACCGATATCTATTTTGAACTAATTTTGTTATGCAATTTATTTAGTAGTATTTTTTAAATATGAAAGTGATATGGTGTTAATATATATATATATATATATATTCATATACATAGCATATAGATTAGAATATATATATATATATATATATATCTATAAAATAAAATTTTAATTGTGAATATTTTATTAAAGATCAAATTAAACTATTATTTTTAGTTATTGAATTCTATAACATATATTAATAATGATTATATATAGGATTGTTAAAGTGGACAAACCCATCTACTTAATCTATTTCGTAATTTATTAAAATATTTTTTTGATCAACCTGTAAAAAAATATAATTTAAATTTAAAAAAGATATTTCAGTTTTTTTATAACAATATTCGAAAATTATACTAATTAATTATTAAAATTTCAAATAAAAAATATTGCAAAAGCAGAAATAGTTTTTTTTATATATATATGAATTGATTATTATTTAAAATAATAGAATATATTTTAATATTTTAATAATTAAAAGAATTAAATGCACTTTTCATTTATATATATATATATATATTCAAAAAAAAATCTGTGAGCTATATATTTAATTATCTCTTAGGAAGTAATATTTAATTAAGCTTTCTGTTTTTGTAATGTTTATTTATGTAATATCTTATAAGTAAATATTTATTTATGTACTATCTTATAAATAAATGTTAATTTATATAAAATATTTCTGTAATATTTTACAAATAAAGGTTCATTTATGTAAATGTATACTCAAATAATAATATAGAGATATTCTAGTCCCAGCCCCTTACTTCTATTTTCCTCAATCTGACATTTAAAACTTTTATAGTCAATGAGAACCATTTTTCTAAACAAATGTTCCACAAATAGAATATTACACTCTGGGGCCTGGGCTATATCCAACAATATGGAGTAGAATTAAACACAACTAAAGAAATATTTTGAATCATTCGACTCGTTAACTCACAAACTAAAGTATGTTAATGTTTGATGTTTATTGAATAATCCAAATCTTAGAACATATAGAATAGAAGATGCGGTTTTGACAACTTTTTCAATGTTATATTATCTCACTGCGACAATTTGATTGGTGTTATTGATGCAAGTTCCTGTACTATATAGTGTTTTTGCAATTCATTAAAAAAAACAAATTCTCATATTTTTCCAGAAGTAACTTTAATGAATGTTTACATTTACTTATTTAACAAGTCGTTCATTTAATTTCCACATGATTAGTCGTTTCGTAAAACATGTTTGTAAAGATGTGACTTACTGCGAAAAAATATTTCGCAAACATGTGTAGATCGTCGAAAATAGTTCAGAAAAGGGAAAAAAGAAGAAAAAAAACATCGTGGAGCCTATGAGACCAAACATTTAGTACCCGAACCCACATGGACTAACATGTAAAATCTCCCTTTGCAATTTATTAATAATCTTGTATATATAAAACACACACACACCAACACACTTAAATTTCTATATAGTTCTGTTCACATATATAATATGCTCTATTCAATTATGTGCATTATTGATGTAAAAATTATGTGTATTATTTAAGAAAGTAATATGAATTAAAGTTTTCATTTAATTTATGTGGTGTATAAATCATAGAAAGACATAAAGTGTACTTATGATTGTATGATCCACATATCATTCTATTATCACAGTTAATTTCTTGTCAGATGACATCGGTCAGGGCTATATGACAGACCCGGCGAAAAAAGTCATTCTTATCTATTATATTAAAACAGAATTTGTTTTCAAACACTTCCAAAGTTTTTTTAAAAATATTTTATATATTTATATAAATTTAATTCCGAAAATTAGATATTAATTTAGATAACTAAAAATTTCCTTAAATATAGGTTATATCTATATTCTATAGATATTAATTTAAATAGATTTCCTTAAATATAGGTTAGATTTAAATTAATATTTGAAATTTAAATAAAATTTTCAGAACAACACATATGATTAAAAAATATCTTATTATATTTTTTAATCATATTATATCAGATTAAAATTTCACATATTAAAAATAGATAAATATTAATATTATATAATAATTTGATGGGACAAGTTAAGTTTTTTTGTTAGATTATAAAAGCATGCATGATATTAAGAGAAAATTATTTCAAAATTAGTAAATAATTATATTATAAAATAATATAAACGGGCGGATTAGAATTATGGTATCATAAACATGGTTTTTCGTATTAATAAAATGAGCGAGTTAGAAATATATTTTTATAATAACAATCACTTTTTAATTAATAAATAATCGGGTTTAAATTATATTTTTATGATCATGATGGTCATAATAATATTGAAAAAATGTATATCTAAACACAATTTTTTTTATACCACTTATTAAAAATTTATATTTATAAAGAAAATATAAATTTTGATTTAAACAAAATTCCCGTGCGGATGCACGGGGTAAAATCTAGTACATATTAAGTCAAGTGAGAGTGTCTAACCAATTTTTTTTAAAGTGAGATAGTAACATGTATTTTGTAAGAAATTTCAAATGAGAGTGTTGGTTGGAATTTGACCTACTCAACCTTAAAATGAGAGTGACTTATCTTACTGTAGTAATAAATTGTCACACCATACAAATAAATATTTTAGGGGAGAATGAGAGACTTAAATTTGAGAAATTAGCATCTATGACAATAAAAAAGACAAATTAACATAATAATTATATTGAGTCCATGGCTAGAATATTATTGTGTGTATAACATGTATTATTGGCTAAAATACTCTTATGTTTCGTCTTTTGTTTTTTTCATTCTCTTTTTCATGTTGCTGCTTCTTCTTCTTCTTCCTTATGCGTCTTCTTCCTTCTTCTTCTTTTTTCACGCTGATCAAGATTAAGTAGGATCTCTCTCTCTCTCTCTCATTCCCATAACTGAATTTTGCAATTTAGACAAATATGAGAGGTCATCAAAATTTGTGTTGAGTACTATACTCTTTTCATCATTTAAATAGTATAGTACATTATTTCTATCTAATGTACATATGCATTTTGTCCATTATTTCTTATATTTGTTAGTGGTTTAAATATCAAATTCTTATAGCTATCTTTTGTCTCCCCAATATAACTACTCACCTATTAATTCACCCTTAAATTTTTTCGAAAAAGAAATAGATAACAATAATGTGTTCACACAAATAAATATATTTTCGAGTGTTACATACTTGTCGGATCTTTATTGATAATGTTATTGGAGAACAAGATATCTAAATGTTTGATCTTATGGACCCGAAGGCAGCATGTAGCACGAGACATGGGTGTGACACGTGTCATAGTTGATGTTATGAGACTTTTTGTATTAATACTCAACCAATAATGGACCAATCCATCTCAATTCTTAAATAAGTTATATGAATGAGACATGCAATTTTTATCACTTCAGTATAAAAGTTTAATAATAACTAATTCTTTAGTCAAAGTGTAAGTGTACGGAGAAATTTATAAAAGGTTTGATTAGTACGAGACTAAATTTATCGAACTTTTTAACATTAGACTAGTTAGTTACATTTTGTTAGATATATAGAGTAGTTGTTAATCAGTTAGTTAGTTGAGCGTAATTATGACACTTGTATTGTTGTGTTTAAAGGATTATATAAATAAACTGAAAAAGTTCATTCCTCAATCAAACAAGTAAAAATGTAAAATACATATTTCTTGTTTTTAATTTTGCCTCTTTTTATTAGTATTATTATTTATTTACTTTTTGCTTCTTCTTCTTCGAAAAGCTTCAACGCTGAAGCTATGATATTTCAAATGGAAAGAAAAAAACCAATTGAGATGTGTCTTTTATGCATTTAAATTAGTTCTCTCGCTTTGTTAAAAGTTGATTTTTGTTTTATATTTGCTATATTACGATTATGTGGACTATCTATATATAGTTTTTTCTTAAAATATCAATACTCTAGTTTGAATATGAGGTGAAGCTATATATTGCTTAGCAGCAATCAGTGTTTCATATGAGTGATATATGTATAGTTTGGTGTCTCCATCTAAAGATAAACACCAAAAGTTTAGTTTAAAAAGGTAGGATTAACATGTTTCTCTCTATCCTCTTTTTAGAATCTTGATGCTACGTTTATTTATAGCAAAATCTATTTACCTATGGAGAAACTTACGAGATTACAGAAGAACTATGAATAGGTATATACAAACTGCACACATACATATTGTGAATAGTTTCTATTCTTAACGAGTGACCTAAGTAGTGTCTAATTTCCCCCAACTTCAGTCACACCCATCAACCAAGAGAGGGAGACGGCATGGTGGACATGTTAGTTTAGAATTTCTGCAATTGATATAGTACATCTTTACATTTGCATCGTTTATTTTGAGATTTTTATTATCGAATCAAAAAATTATTTAATTTTTTTTTATATGTCTTTTCACATTTTAGGAGATGTTCTAAAAAAGAGCTATTTTGGTAAATGAAACTTAATGTTCTCTTTAATTGACACTTTTGTTTTTATTGGTTATTTAACGAATGTTTTGTGTTAAGAAACAAAAAAACACTATAGATAAAAAAAAATTGTAAATTTTTGCTAAACTGAGATTAATTAATCAGGCCACATTACAAATTCTAATGTTACAAAATAATAATATAAAATGAGATGAAAAGTCATGTCATCACATGGTATTTGCTTTTTTGTGACATTGCAGATGAAGGGCCACAATGTTAGATCAACACGAAACATTTATCTTTAATCTCCTTGACCTTCATCAACCCCATCTTTGGGAACTCTTAGTTTCCTCCACTTAACTATTCAAATCTCCTCCAATTATTCAAACACATTTACATATCCTGTATAGTACGACTTATTTATTTATTTATTTATCCTATATAGGAAAATATAGTATAACAGTTAATTTATAATAACATGGGGCTGGGGTATATACCATCACGATTGTTTTTTTCTCATAATTTTTTCTAATCAATTTAACTACATATTTTTCATTAGTTCATAAGTATAATTGTATAATCAATTAATGGATTATCTTTTTATTTTTGAGTTTATATTATTTTTTCATTTTTGCAAATAGATATCAAAATTAGGTTATCTAGTGCATATCCTCTTGTTTCTATATCATCGTAAACAAATTTGAATATGGTGTTGCAAAGAGAAAATAAGCATTTATCTTGCTATTCATGTGATCCGTTCTAGTTCCTATGTTTTTGTCACTACACTAATTAGATAATCAGGGGATTAAATCTGAATCAAAAACAAAACTAATCTAAATCATTTCTTGTGAAAAATCTTGATTCGAACACTATTTTGGTATTAAGATCCGTTATATTCGACTTGATGCAATATGAAAATACAATAAGGCTCGGAAATATGTGATTTTTTTTTAAAAAAAGGGGGAAAAAAAAGATTAAAAAGATTTGTGGTTAAAGGGCATTCAAAACCTATCGCTTTCTTACCCCGTGATATCATTGTCGAGGTTTATTGCTCTCCGTCTCTCTCTTGTGGTCCTTTTGGCCTATTTAAATCTCTCTTATCACATTCTCAATTTCTTTATATTTCAAGTGTACTATTCAAAAACCCCAAAACACTCTCTCACTTTTCTTCTTGCTTTCCGTTTTTCTTTCTTGTTGGTCTTTTCTTTTCAACTTAAAAACCTTATCAAATCATAAAAGCTATATACCTACTTGCCACATAGCTTATCTCATTTCTCCATTTCACTATTCCTCAATATATAGAACTTGTTCAGTCTAGTGAGATAGAGAGAGAGCTAGAGAAGAAACAAACAACTTAAGGGGTTTTTATTTGCCACATTGTAGAATATGTCTAACAGAAGATCAAGACAATCTTCAAGTGCTCCAAGGATCTCTGATGATCAAATGATCGACCTTGTAACAAAGCTCCGTCAGATTTTGCCGGAGATTGGCCAACGTCGTCGTTCCGATAAGGTATTATAACGAGTAACGACCATTCAACTTTTGTTTCTTCGTGTAAAGCTCTTTTATCCAAAACAAACGTTTTATTAAAAGAAGAGGACACAAAATCAAACAAAAGAAAAAAAGAAGTCTGAACTTTTTGACTCTGACATCAAAGAACAAAACTATATATATATTCACAACATTTTTCCCCCATAGACATACAGTTTCCATCAAAATCATCGCATGTATGTATCTACTTTCACATACGCATGCATGCACATATACATGCATGATGCATGCATATCATCTATGTATATATATACTCATGAGTCATGACATTTCTTTTTGACTAATTATATAAATAGGTCTCAGCCTCGAAAGTGCTGCAAGAGACATGCAACTACATACGAAACTTGAACAGAGAAGTTGACAACCTCAGCGAGCGTTTGTCTCAGCTTCTCGAGTCCGTGGATGAAGATAGCCCTGAAGCAGCCGTCATTAGAAGCCTACTCATGTAATCGTTAATGAGTTTCTATATATATTTGTAACCCTAATCGTCCTTAATTCCTGCTTAATTGATGTACGAACTTTTAAAGAAAAGGGCTTGATCTTTAGACCTCGTGCCGACTAAGAAGCATGATCACCGTTTTGGCTTATGTTTTCCCAACCCGCCTTTTTGTTTACACTCAAGGAGAATAGTACCGCATAAATAGTTAATAAAATAAAAATGAAAATTCGTTAAAAACAGAATGTGCGGCTCAAAAAGAGTGAATGAATTTTATGGCTCACATAATTTGAAGCTTATATATAGATTAATCACACCAATTAAAGAATCATTTAATATTAAATTTTATTTTTCCTTAAACTAATACATTATCTACGTAAACATAATCAACCAATGACAAAACAATATACATAATGTAAATAATAAAACAATTAATTAATTTTGGATTGAAAGTTGAAAACATCATATATTTTGAAATACTTCTTTTTTCTAAACATCACTTATTGTGAAGGATTCTTTTTGTTGTAAACTATAAAATTTTACCAATTAATTTTATCAATGAATAATTCTTTTTTTTTTTGGTCATAGAGATCGATATAAATATGTATTTAAAAAAAATATTTTCAAGTGTTAAATTTAGCCAAAATGAGGTAGTTATTCATATCGTTACCGCAGTTATATAATCATCAACAACAATTAAAATAATTATTCCGAACAATTTTTTCTACAGTTACCATCAAATATACGAATTTGGTCCCGCAATATTGCATTTAACTCCATAATCAAAAGTCTCCGACATATATATGTGTAGCAGAACTGCATGAGTGCAGGTGAAGAATCTCTCTCCCTTAAACCCTTTTCGCAAAAAAAAAAAAAAAAATCTCTCTCTCTCTCACATTCATTATTTAAAAATAAATAAAAATCAATTGGATGAATTTTGATGGAAAAGAATCTTTCTTTTTTCTCCCTAAACAAGAGATTGTGATGTCTGAACTCGATTGTGTCAGTCAAGGACAGGGAAACTGCGAACACTTACTATTTGTATATTGACAAATATTTGATATTGAGGTAAAAAACCTTAACGTTCAAAAATAGATATAAAATCAAAAATAGCAACTGAAGACAAAAAATAATATCAAACTGAAAACAACAATTCTGGGGAAATATCAAATGGCACAAAATATATATAGAAAAGTGCTAAATTTATGTTTACCAAAATACAAATCTCTATGAATTTTTAAATATAAAAAAACTCATACAACAAGAGAACAAAAAAAATTAAATACATTTATGGAAAATCTGTCTGTGAGCTAAGTAAGCTGATAGTAATTTTACTGGATAACAAATGCTATAATTTTCAATAAATTAAAGTGTCGTTTATTGACATTCTCAGTGTTGATATCAGCGCTGCTCGTTTATATATATATATATATATATATATATATATCTTTACTCTTGAAAATCAAATTTCAAATTTTAACACTGAACAATCTTCAATGCCCAATACCTCAATGTCTAAATATATGTATATCTAGAAAATAATTGCCTTCATCTTTAACCATAACCACAAAATCACCAATTCACAAGATGTGACAATCAATTTTAGAATAATAACTATTACACAAACCCACACACTAAACAGTTGGCTTCATATATCTATATATATATAGTGTGTTACCGATGTACTTTTAAGTTTCTAGTATCCAAAACAGGTTATTTTGAAGTTTTAGTTACCAAAAAATATATTTTTCTTTTATTTGGTTGAGACAAATGAATGTTTTAACCATTTTGTCTCTTTTTCTCATACACCCCTTATAATTGTTTGTTATTATTTATCTATTATTTAAAAAATAGTTGAATAATTATTTTGATACTATAAATTATATAATTTTTTACTTAATACTTTGATACCTATTTTATATTTTTTAACTTAAATTATTTTATTTTTTAGTGATAAACACATACGTATCCATATAATCGCGTTCACGTGGACACAAAATATATGGATATCTATGTAATTATATATATATATATACATATACATATTCATATAATATTGTACACGTGAACACACATATATAGATATCTATGCAATTATATAGATATAAATATATATATATATATATCCATATACATAAAGTATAAATAGATGTAACTTATTTTGTTCTTATATTTCGATACATATATATTTAAATATATATCTATATAGTTACATATATATACAATTATAGAAATATATACATATTTATATGTATATATTATAGATAACTATATAAATATAAAGTTAAAAAATGGAAAAAAATGAAAAAAAGGCAAAAATATCGAAAAATAAGAACAAAATAAGTTAAGTCCACCATTTCTAAAAATTGTCTTTTTTGGCAGTTATACTTTCAAAAAGTATACCTGATAATAATATTCTCATATATATATATATATATATATATATATTATAATTTCATATTAGAATAGTTTCACCAAAACATGAATAGTTTCATATTTCATTCAACGGGACAAGAAATCTATTTTCTATTTTTAGAAATGTCCTTAGAATTATGAGAAAACCTACTATAACCTATTAATTTATATGTAAAGATAATATAAATAAACTGAAAAAAGTATTGCATAAAAAAAAAATTCCTAAATAAATAACATAAATCGTTTACAAGCAGTGCGGGTCAAGAAAAAGTTGAATTAAACGAGTCTTTTAAATTATTGTACCTTATAAATCTTTTCCTTAGTTGGCTGAGCATGCAACCTCCAAATTAAATCCATGCATTTTGTATAGTACGTCACTTTAATATCATTGTCCCCTCAACTATGTTTTTAATATAATGTTCTCATAAAAAATATTTTTCTAATATTATATCTCTTTTTTTGTTTGTTAAATCTACTTTAATATCATATATACACGAATATTTAAAACCAGTCCAACCTCTCAAGGTCTGGTCTAGTATATTTTAGTATATTTTTAATGGATAAGTAAGAAAATGTCTAAAAGGATAACTGATGTTTGCAAAAGCGTGATTGATTGTTTTATTTGCAAATTATAGTTTCATGTTTCAGTTTTAGTGTTTTGTTTGATCACAAAATACATTTGTAACATTTCTCAGGTCATATTTCATCAGCTTAATTCTCCTCTCCACCTACTTTACAATCTCTAGTTAATTTTTTTTTCCTTTTTATTTCATGTAACATAAATCTACTTTCCCCATATTCTAATAGTTACATGAATCATAGAGAAAATAACCTTTTACAGGCTACTCTAAGAAAGATGTAAAAGTACCAGTTTACTGTTAAGTAATCTAACATAAATACATAATACCTTTTTCATGATTTTCAAGCAAATTTTTAAAAATCTAATAATTGAATTTTACATATTTAATTTTAATTTTTTAGCTGATTTAAATTTGAGAGAAGTACTATTAAATATATTTTTTGAGACTTTTCTGTTCATTATAAGCACCAAACTGTTTTGACACAGTTTTCTCTTATATCTCATAACTTTATTGATCTGGTTTTGCTTTTGTGTTTCTTTACCCTCTTTTTAATTATTTTGTACCCTTTTCTCTCTTCTCCTCTACATTATTTTCAGACTTCTACATATCAACGATTATTCTCATATTTAAAAATAAAAACAAAAAAATCATCAAATTGGTTAATCAAATAACAATATGTATTTAATCAAATAACAATTAATCAAATAACAATAATTGTTCAAAGTATTTGACGAAATTTCTAAAAAAAACATGTATATCTATATAATTACATACATATGTACTATATATACGTAAATATGCATATGTATCTATATAGCTATGTACATATATACTATATACACATAGATATGCATATGTATCAATATAATTACATACACGTGTATCATATGTGTTTGAATATATATATATATATATATATATATTTAATAGGGGTTTTGCTAAAAATAATCTAAAACTTGACTTTGAATACAAAAGTAGACCCCTGAAAAAACATTTGGCAGAAATAACCTAAAGAGGTAATGAAAAAACCATTTAATCTTGTATGAGTAAACAAAAAACGGATGTCTTAATTACCGTTTACACCCTGATGAAGTCTACTAAAGAGAGAAAGAAGTCTAATAGTAGACTTCTTTTATCGAAATAAAGTCTACTAAGTAATTAAATCTGGAAAATTAATTTTAAAATTTAGAAAAAATTATTTTGGTATCAAATTTACATTCATAAATTCCGTAATCGTAACCCAAATGTACAGAAATTATTTTTTCATATTGCTAATTGGAAATTTATGTTTTTAAACTAAGTAGAAGTAAATTAATTATTTAGGTTTTAAAAGTTGTAGATTTTTATATTGAAATCTGCTAAACCGAATAAATTAACCTAACCAAAATTTAAACTGAAATTAAACCGGAAATAACTTCCCTTAACAAAAAAAAACTGCCCGTAACCGGGTAAATTTACCTAGATCCCGTAAAATTAGTAACCCTAACCGAAAAAAACTTACCCGAACCGAACGGAATTATCAGACTATATAAAGGAATTTTACAGATCCCGTAAAAAAAAACCATCAAAAGTTCATGTTAAAAAAAAAAAAAAATCGAAGCCGATTTCTGTTTCTCTTCTCTGGCGCCGCCGACTTACAGAACCGCCGCCGATAAACCCGTTCAGGAAAGTTTTCTTCCTCCAACCACACCCCCATGCTTCCCTACTCCTCCGTATTCATCACCTTTCCGTTTTCGTAACCACCAGTGTCCAGATCTGAAATTAGGTTTTTTTTTTCTTTGCAGATCTGCTTTCGCCGCTGGAGGTTAAAGTCATTTCCTGCCTCAAAAAGGTTAGTAGATGTCCTTCCGAAGATATATACTTAGCTATTCCTCTATTTCTTCTATCTTCCTGTAATTTTGTCTGTCGGGTTTGAGTACTTAGGTTTTTTTTCCCAGATCTGGTTGCATTTTCTCGACGCCGGCATCATCTAATCACGGGTGTAAACACTATAAACTTTGTAGATTACATTTGGATGATTGGTTTTAGTAGACTTCATATACAGTATTTATCATGTATTGATTGCTTCGGGTGGGTTCAGTAGACTGCATATGCAGTATTTATGATGTTTTGATTGCTTCATGTGGCTTCCGTAGACTTTATATACTGTTTTTTTTATGTTTAGATTGCTTCGGTTGGCTTCAGTAGACTTCTCGACTTGCATTGTACTTAGAATGTGAAAGTAGACTTCCTTTGGCAAAAGTAGACTTCTTTGGCAATAGTAGACTTCATTTTGCAAAAAAGTAGACTTCATTTTGTAAAAGTAGACTTCATGTTGCAAAAGTAGACTTCATGTTGCAAAAGTAGACTTCATTTTGTAAAAGTAGACTTCACTTTGAAAAAGTAGACTTCATTTTGATAAAGTAGACTTCATTTTGAAAAAGTAGACTTCATTGTATAAAAAAATAGACTTCATTTTGTAAAAGTAGACTTCATTCGTGTATAGTTTCAAACCGTTAGTTATAACTAGTTTTCTCATTAGAGCTTTGTTACCGTTGATGCAGAAATCTGTGTTAGATAATGGTGGCCTCTGAATTCCCTAGAAGACTGTACACCAAAGGCGGTGAGCCAGCCCCGGATAAAAGCATCGGCTATTATGCTGATGATTATAGGCTGGTACCTGCACTAAAGTCTGCTCTACAAGAGGATGAATGGGAAGAGATTTACGAGTCACCGTTGGGTGTCTTTTTAAAGTTCCACGACTTGGATTTTAGTTGGGCTTCTAGGCTGGTGCACCACATGCTGACATTTCAGATAGTTTGCAAGCAGAGGTACGAGATATGGAGCCTGATTGGTACCACTCCAGTTCGGTTTTCATTGCATGAGTTTGAGGAGATCACCGGACTCAACTGCGGGTACGTGGATGACTTGGCTGTAACTGATCTTGAACTTTCCGATGACATGCGTGCATTTTGGGAGCTAATGGGGGTCGATGTCGAGTCGGGCCAAAGCACTATCGAAATTATTGAAGCCTGTTCCAACTGCTCATCATGGTCTCAGGATGATAGGCTGCGGTTAGGATATCTTGGGATCTACGCTGGTTTCATAGTGGCAACGAGACCAGGCTTATCCACAAATGTCAACCATGCCAGACTAGTGATGGATCTCAAAGGTTTTAAGGAGTTCCCATGGGGAAGAATTGCTTTTCAGCATCTGATAAAGTCTGTTAAGGAGAAAGATCTCAGCAAAAACATTCATATAGAAGGATTTGTGCAAGCTCTTCAAGTGTGGGTGTACTATGCTCTGCCGGATTTTGCTGCTGAATTTGGCGAACCATTGCCAAATGATCCTACACCTCTTATGCTGGCTTACAAAGCATCAAGAGGACATAAGAACGTCAAAGCCAACATGCTAAAACATGTACTGTCGTCTAGTCATTCTCATTTATAAGTCTTGTTCCGTAGTAGACTTCTATGTAGTAATGAATTTTCAAAGTAGACTTCAGAAGTAGACTTCATGTGTAGACTTCTATATAAAATCTTGATAGTGGGAGACTTCAGTTGTAGACTTCAATAGTAGACTTCAATGGTAGACTTCATACGTAGTCTTTCCAGGCTTCATATGGCTAGTAGTTCATTTACTTATTGTGTTTTTCCAGGCTCGCATACAGTGCTGTGTGGCTAAGGACTTGGCGGATATGTTTCCACTGTGGGATGATGAGGAACAGGATCCGGATATTGTCAAGATTGTCAATGCAATCCATGAACTTTATTTCAAGTTCTCAAAAAACCACTGGCCTTTGGAAGGTGTTTTGGGTGCACACATCGTCAAGGCATAAGCAGGAAAGAGGAGTCTTCCCTCAGATGAATCAAGTCGCAAGAGACCCTGCACAGCCTCTGCCTCTGCCGCTCTTTCGTTGGTGATGAAGGGGTCGGAGTTGTCGCTACTATGAAAGCGCACTTCGACCAATGCTTCAAAAGCTTTTCAACCAAGATGCTGAATTGTCTTGGTAGCTGTGAAAAAGAGATCAAACTTCTCACCGACAAGGTTGAATCTGTAGAGCGCGCGGTAGAGGAGTTGAATACAGGGTCGACGAAGCACACTGAGGAAGAGGTTAAGGACAATGTTCAGCCAACCCAGCAGCAGGTCACTGGATCCAAGAAGCATGAAGGGGTTAGTACCAAAAACCTTCCGCCTATACGAAAACATTTCATGCGAACAAGATCATCAAAAGATAGGAACACTTAATACTAATGTCATTTGAATTCGAACATGTTTAATAGTGCTATGTACTATGTGAGATTATTTACTTATGTTTTAAAAACTAGTTGTTTACAATTTTCAGACTATGATGAAACATGTTACTAAATTACAGCAATGGTGTTGTCATTTGTATAATCATTTATGTTTGTGACAATAAACTGCAGAGTAATTCAGAGAAAGAAGATTCTCTGATGAAAGATAATATCAACGTTGGTGCGAGTGAGAGTGTTAACGCCTCCGGGGATGCAAAAGGAAAGAAGGCTGCCATGAAGGAAGAAGAGGCCCCTGAGCCTAGCTTTTGTGAAATTGACCCGAAGACGTGTGATGTTGACTTCGACGCAGTTGCACTAGCCAAAAATGCGAAAGCCAGAGCAGCGGCTCAGATAGTTACCATAGCAACAAGTGCCAGAAACCGACAGCTGGCTGCGACACAGAAGAGTCCTTTCTTAGGAAATAGCACCACAAAGGCGATCATTCCAACGTCGGCATCTCACTCCGGCCATGTCCGTGGATATGATCCTTTTGATCAAACTGGTGTCAGGGCTAAGCATACCACTCTAATGAACTTTGTGAAAGCAAACCCGTAAGTAGACTTCTATACTTATGTAAGTAGACTTTCTCATATTATTATTTTCCTGTCTGACTTTTTCACTTATACAGTGCATATCCAAGACGTCCAAAAAACTCTTCGATCGACTGGTATTACATTCTCCGGACACCTAAGAAATGTCTATCTGATACGGTTAGTGTTTTACTATTTCATATTAGACTTCATAGTTAGACTTCATACATAGACCTAACATGTAGACTTCTATAGTAGACTTCGTTTGCAGATTTCACTCATGTCTTATTTTCATCAATATGCAGCACATGGAAGCTTATATTAACGTACTCAGGCTGCGATTATCCAAGCATCCGGAGTGGTTTGTATCCGACCGGATTTGCTTCCTCAACTCCATGTTTGCTACGATTTGGAGGCGTGACTACAATGACGTCAAAAACTCTGAGCCGAATGAAGATGGTTCTGGCAAACTTCTACCACCTGGAGCGTATTCGTACTACACTGGCGAATTATCTATCTACTGCCAGACTAAAAAGACGTGGGCCTATGAAGTCGACCATTTGTACTCAATGTTGCACATCAAGGGGGCCCATTGGGTAGCTATCTGGGTTTCATTTGTGACGAGGCATATCATGATATGGGATAGTCATGCGGGAACCAAACATGCATCTGACGCTTTATTGACGAAACTGTGGAGCCTCTTGCTGTTATGATACCTACCTTCTTCAGACCTGTGCACCTGATGAAGACAAGTGGAGATTCCCCTACACGCCGTTCACCCATTCACGAGTACCAGGTACGGAGATACCTCAAAACATTCAGAGTGGTGATTGCGGAGTCTACTGCCTGAAGTACATCGAGTGTCATGCTTTGGATTTTCCATTTCCGCCACAACTTTGTGATAAAAACATTCGGCAAATCAGGGAAAAAATGGCTGCAGAGATCTTTGACGAAATAGGTGCTAGGGGCCATGATAAGCTAGATGCAAACGGGCTGGATGTCTATGATAGGAAAGCTTAGGATTTCCGTATTTAAAACTAACTTTGATTTTTATGGTAACTTTTGGGCTACTTGCATAAATGACTTTCAATGTGATTGCAGGTTATTTTAGCGATTGGTAGATGATAGGTGTGGAAGTTTTTTGGCCACCTATCGTATAATTAAAATGCCAAATATGTTGTATTTTTGTTTAGGATATTGTAATTAAACTGAAGTCTACTAAGTTGTAATTGTATTTGTACTGAAGTCTACTAAGTAATTAACATATTTGTATTTATAAGTTTCGATTTCACCCTAAACACTGAATCCTGTGAAATATATTGAACATGCACTCCTGATAGTGTATACGGAAAAACGTTTAGTAGAACTCTAAATTTAAGTCTACAAACGAAGTCTACTACAGAAGTCTACTAATGTCATTTAAACATATAAGTAAACACAAAAAACATAAAACATAGAGTCCAGGAATTGTTTTCCAGAATATGGCACATTCTAACTTCCAGAAGCAAGGACTGCAGAGTTTGTCACCATATGAGTCGACAAGGCTTTCATCATCCATCCAGTTCTGGTTTGGCAGATTCATACAAGCACAACTCCTTGATTGTGCCTTAGCAAAAACATGGAAGACCGGTTCGTAAAACTCGTCAGGCTTCTTATAAGTGGTCGGACACTTGTTGATGTGATGCATAGTCTTCCTCATCTTCGTTGCCTCTGCCGGAAGTAGACCACAAATGTGGTTAAATACATCATGGCTACCATCCATGGTTAAAGAGAACATAACCATGGAGTAAGTAGCCATGAGGCATCCTCCATTGGATGACACCTTTATTAAATCAAACCCTGCTTGGATGCTGTCTTTATAGAAGACTAGAAAAATGCTTCGTAGGTATTGCGCTGTAGGATTTCTACACTCCAAACAGCGCCGAAAGAAAGCGTCAACCCTCCCATGTTGATCCCAGACCCATGGAATGGTCAAAGTTATTAGATCAACGGCTCTTAGAAAACCCTCTTCATTAGAAATCTCATTTAGATGTTTGGAAAAAACCCTTGCTTTACAGAGCACAGCGTAGGAACAAGGTGATTTTTAAGAGGATATCCCACAGAATGTCGGAAGGGAGAGAGTTGAAGTTTATCAGGTTCGACATCTTCTAAGGGTCTGGAATGAAACTATAATTCGTCTAAACCCGAGAATTTATAAGCAGAAATATCGTAGACAAACAGGTACAACGGTTAACGCACCGTTAAAGTCGTTAAAGCAGTTACTTAAATGAAGTTGTTTCAAACATAACCGTAAACAAAATATCACATACATAGTAGACTTCGACAGTAGACTTCCATATTAGACTTCTATAGTTGACTTCCATAGTAGACTTCTTGACAACCATAAAAGCTTTGTCCTCCTATTCCGGAGCCTTCTTGTTATTGTCCTGGTGAATTTTTGACGTCTAAGTGAGAGACACAAAGTATAGTAAATAAAACTGTCAATATTGTATAGGACATTATTAGATGAGTTTAGCTCAACTTACACAATTTAGCAGGGTATGACCAGATTGCTTGCATTGTGAGCAGCTGTATACTTTGTGCAGCTTCCTTGGCTTCTTGCTTTTCCTCCTAGAAATTTCTAGCCATGATTGCCACCGAGACTTCTTCCATCTGCCTGGTTTGCGGCGAATGTCTGGTGGCAGACATATTGATGGTTGGACTCCTTGGACCTCTGAAATTTGGGGATATATGTTGGCAGAGTATGCAGCAAACAAGTAGTTTTTTGAGTAAGTCGGACATACAAGGGAATCCACAGCTATCCCACTGGCTAATGCAGCTGCAATAACATGTGAACATGGGATCTTCTCGATATAAAACACACCACATTCACACATTCCATGTTCCAAATCAACAATACAATTCCTGGTTCCTCCTTTCACATAGTATCTCCAAGTGTCAATTCGGTCCACCTCCATTGCATCTGCATAATGTCCACGAATCGCCAGCAAATACTCCACTCCCCGAGTATTATGTGTTGTGAGACTCAAAGCATCCTCTCTGCATTTTAAAAACCACCGACCGAGCTTCTCTCGTATGAAATCCAAGAGGAATGAAATGGGATAGCCACGGGCCTTCTTAAGTGCAGCATTTATAGATTCTGCGACATTTCTAGTCTTAATATTGTATCTGTCTCCAACAAAATGAACTCGGGACCAAAGGGAGACATCGGCTTCTTCCAAATAGTCAGCAAGGTCAGGCTTGATCTGTCTCAGCTCCGCCATGTACCGGTTGTAGTCATAGAGGTTGTAAGCATAAGCCACACGTTTTACCAAGTACAGCAACTGCTTCCCCCTAAACTTTGTTACTATGTTATGTTGTAGATGGTAGTATCATATCCCTCGTTTTGCCCATGGGAAAATAGTTTGACAAGCTTTCTTAATAGAAAGATGTCTGTCAGAAACTATCACCAAAGGATAACCATCTGAGACACATTCACGCAGTTTAGAAAAAAACCATTCCCATGAAGCATCATCTTCACCATCAACAATTCCAAAGGCCAAAGGAAAAATCTGAAAGTTTCCATCTTGTATGGTGGCAACCAACAAAGTACCTTCGTATTTCCTTGTTAGATGACATCCATCAACCACAATAACTCTTCTCATGTACTGAAAACCGGCAATCGATGCTCCAAATGCGAGAAATAGATATTTGAATTTGTTATTCGAATCTACATGAAGAGCTGATACAGTTCCCGGATTGGCTTTTTTCACTGAATGTAGGTAAGCTGGGAGACTCGCATATCCATCTTCAGCTGTTCCTCTGACCAATAGTTGGGCATATATCAAAGATCTGTATGAAGTAGTGTAATCCATCTTGATACCAAACATCTTCATTGAAACCCTGACATGTTCTGGTGTAAGTCCATCAGTGATGCCCAAATGGCTTATAAACAGCTTGCCAATATACTTAGGAGTAGACTTTTCACGCTGAGCCATTCGATGGGCTATTGAACATGTTTGGTCTTTCACATATTTTGTCACCCAAAAAGTTGATGCATCATTCTTCACGCCCGCTCTAACTATCCAAGCACATCCTTCCACTCGACATTTAGCCACAAACAGGGTCTTGGTAGACTTCTGTGTTTTAAAAGCAAATTTTAACATTATCGCAGTCAATCTAACCTCTGATAACAGCTTCTCTTTTGTAGGGAGACTTGTCCTAACATATATATTATCAGACAATGATATGAGCGTGCTTCCTGTTTCACCATATCTGTTTCTGACATTTTCAATACAGACTTCATCTTCATCATCATCTTCATCTTTCACTTTACCGTAGACACTGAAATCTTCTCCGTCAGAGTAAGCTGCATCGTCGACATCTTCTCCATCCTTGTTCACATCAGAACTGTCTGCCTCATCATCGGTAGAATGTTCTGAATTTTCCTCAGACTCCTCACCTAAATCTTCATCTGATCCTTCCTGGTTATCCTCAGTATCCATCTCCAATCGAGTGGACACACAAAGACGTACTATATGCATTATGCTTAACGCAATCAAGCTTGAAACTTGTCTATCATTGGTGACAAGCATTGGAGGTGTATCTGGAGCCATAGTTTGCAACATTGACACTGGTAGTGAGTAGGTTAACTCGATCAGCTCAGTCTTCTTGCCCAAGTTATAATCATCTCGCGCCATCTCAGTAAGCTCCCCCAAGGTGCAACCATCATTCAAAAACCACATTCTTCCACCTTTGCCCATGTCAACAACAAAATGCCATGAATTCTCCGCAATCTTCCACTCCCCGTACACAATTGGAATTTGAGCCATTCTCTGAAAAAATAACCATATAAACCATATTAGCAAACACTGCATACAGACTTTTTGTATCAAGAGTAGACATCTCCCGAAAAAAACATTAGTAAACTACACGACGAAGTCTACTTTGATAAGCTAAGTAGCTTAAAAATCAAAACTTATGATTCAACAATAAATATCGAATGAAATGAAATGAAATTCACTGGGTAGTTCAATCACTTACTAAGAAGCAATTCTAATCCAAAAAAATTGAAAAATACTTTTTAAATTTGCCTAAAACGCGTTTTTTAAAAAACGTCAAAAAGTAGACTTCTATAGCAGACTTCAAATGTAGACTCGAGGAGAAGTCTACTTTTTCATAGAGAAGTCTACTAATGAAGTCTACTAAAAAACAGGTCATTTTTGCAATTGACCAATCTGTTGATTTTTCCTTCAATAGACTTTAGAAGTAGACTTCCGTCCAAAAATGTTACTTTAGCATTTGACCGATGCATTGACTAACAAAGTAGACTTCTATTGTAGACTTCATGTAAGAGTAGACTTCTTTGACAGTCTACTTTTGAAGTCTACTTTTTTAATAGAAGTCTACGAAACAAAAGAGGTTATTTTTGCAATTGAATTTTTTTAGTAGACTTCACAATGAAGTCTACTAAAAAACGTTTCCTTCTAAGTTTGACCGAAAAATATAAGTAGACTTCACAAAGAAGTCTACAAACTGTAGACTTCTTTGGGAAGTCTACCGAAGTTTTTCGGAATTTTTTTAATTTTTTAATTTTTAAAAAACAGTAGTCAAACACTAAAATGACCTATACGTTTTTGGTCAAACTACAAAAGTAACTTTAAGGTAGACTTTTTATGCAGACGTAAATAGTAGACTTCATACGGAAGTCTAAATCCAAAAGTCAAAATACGGTCAACTACAAAAATAACCTCTTTTCTTTACTAGACTTCTTGAGCCTTCAAACGAAGTCTACTAAGCTTTTTTTGTTTTCAAAGGATGTCGAGTAGACATCTCGTGAAGTTTAACGAAGTCTACTTTTAAGAAGTCAATTGCAAACATAACCTTATGTTGACTAGTAGACTTTAGTATAGTTCACGAGAAGTCTACTTTCGCGATAAAAAAACTGAAATGTGGAGAAATTGAAGTGCGAGGATTACATTTAACAAAATTGAGCTCACCTAAGTTTCTTTTAAGCACCTAGAACTCAGGATTTCACCGAAATTAAACAACCCAGGTGTCGAGTAACCAGAAATCACCGAAAAAGCATGGCCCGACGCATTGTAACTTAGCCTAGATGTTTTGGAGAAGAAATTATGAAAGAATGAGCAAGGTTATGAGTGAATGAGCTCAGATATTTACTTATTACAACTTTAAAATTGGTTGAGAAGCATTTATTCTCATTTTGTGGTTGTTCATGGTGGTTGAAAGATTTGAAGAAGATGACATTTTCGTAAATAAATGGTCTTTAGGAGGACCTAGGAGACTTTACCCAAATTAAAGAAAAATCGAAATAGTAGATGTATAATGACATTTTCGTTAATAGTTTAGGTGGGAAGGATAAAATTGTGAAAAAATGGCAAAAGTTGGAGAAAGAAAAAAAAAGAGATTAGTTTGGTGCTTAACTTTGAAATATGAGTTAAATCTGAAACTCTTCCTTATTTAATTGCGTTCATATATATGCATTTATATGAATATGCATGAGTTCTATCTTTATGAGAGAATTAATGTAAATAAAATATTATAAAATTGTTATCAATGTATAGAGAGAAAAGAAATATAATTCATAGTATGAAAAAATGTCAAATTATTTTTTTAATGAAAATAAATAACTATAAAAAACTGTGGGAAACTAACTATATAAAAAATTAAATTATTTTCTTTGTAGACTAAAATAAGGATGTTTTAGTCACTTTTTAATTATTTTAAGTATCAAAAAGTAAGAAAAATGTGTCTAAAAGTCAATAATGTACATTAATTAATGGACATTAAGAGTCCAGAAGTGCATCAAAAAATAACGCTCTCTTTAAATTTTGTTTGCTTTATATACTTTCCCAACTTATGTAGAAATATTTTCGTTTTGACTTGATGATCTTAACTAGTATACAATACATGGTTTGGCAACACAAAAATAATCTAATATACACTACATAAGTTAGGGACTTTGAACAAAACAAATGCATAAAAAAACAATATAAAACATCAATTTAAGGAACAAACAAATTTTATAGAAGAATTGATTTTGTTTAGTTTTGGTAACACAACGACACCCAATCGTCAATACCAAAATTTTGTACATATTACTTTGAACCTAAAAGTCTCTTTTAAAATCAGAACCTCACTGTACAACAATACCTTTTCCAGCTTCAACACTAAAATCAAATACATGCTCTGATATATTCCCACTATAATTCTAATGAACAGTCCTACTAGTGCCATATCCAAAACACAGAAGCAACATCCAGAACACACTTAGCCAAAAACACAGTTATCTTTTCAAGACTGGTAAACTTGACTCTGTGGTGAACAACATTAAGGGTGAGGAAGAATGGCATACCAGCAATGGTGAAATAGAAGAAAAGAACATCCAGTCGGTATCTGGCTGTTTCTGCTTCAAGAGTGCAATGTCTCTGTTTCTTTCCCTTCTTTTGTTGGATTTGTAAGGTAGTTCAAGCTTCAAGTTTGGGGTTCTAATAGTGAAACGTCCGTGACAAGGACGAGGTAACAAAACGGCTTGTACTAGAACCAACAGCACATGGTTTCAATATGACTCCAATGCTCTGAAATGGTGGTCTGGGGAAGAAATAGTGGTAAAATGAGCCAGAGTGGACATGAATCTGTAGTAGCAGAAATATTTAATACATAAGCGAATTCCATATAATATAAACTGGAAAATTGAGTAAATCGCCTATTTCAGCCCCAAGATTGAGTAGAAATAGTTAAATTCGTTTGCAACAAAAAATGGCGGATTGTGACACGAAATTCACTAGCAAGTTGCATCTTAGAGAGTGGGTATTCTTACCGATCTAAGTAATAGTAAGTTGGTGCCACATAGAGTGGAGGTCTTTCACTAAATGAAATCTGACTTCTTTACCGTACAAGCTCGCCTTGTACATTCTCATAAACTGCAGCTTTTTCATACTTTAAATCTTTCATCTCTTCTCAACGTTTCTCCCACTTCTGATACTTTAAACGAAATGCCGAACAAATTCTCAGTACCCTGAAAAAATATTTTAAGAGCCCTGGTTTATGCAAGGAAACAAATTCACTTTTTTAAAAACATTTATAAGGATGCTAAAAAGTAAAAACTTACGGTTAGACCAATAAATACGTCGCAACCCTCCCTAGTATCCATCAAGAATTGATGCTGTGCATGCTGGTGAATGAACGGTCCAAGAACTATTTCTCTGCCTAGTTTTTGCAGCACATGGTGCATATTTATGACTCTCTCTTCTGATATTTGTATCAGAGACTTAGTAAATAGAGTCTTAAGACCAGCTCTAACATCCAACTCATTTTCTTCTAATAATCGCATCACATTCTTATACGTTTCATTATTCAGAAAGCAAGCAATATGACGAAACAACGTTTTCTCGTTCCCATTTAAACTATTGCAATGCACTATTAATGTTTTCTCAGTTTCAGGGTTTAGACTATTACAAACTCTGGGCAGCATTTCCATTCCATCCACATCGAACTCTTTTAGTATAATTTTTATATTATAAGAAATATCATCAGCTATCATTCGAATTAAATCTGCTTCGGAATCCCTGATAGGAAGAAAGATGATGGCACAATCAAAATGGACAAATCAGGCAAAAATGATGGCACAACCAAAATGGCACAACCTTTAAATTGGGCCGAAAACCTTTTACCTGAACCTTAGCCTTTATGGGTTTTTAATATATTCTTGAATTATGTTGATATTAGTGACGACAAAAAAAAAAGAAACATAAAATATTAGTATTCTTGGAAAGCAGAGCCTAAATCAATGATTTTTAGATGTTTGTACTTTGAACAATTTGATTGATTGAAAGTAATTAATTAAGCGATAATGGATGGAACATGCTTAATGAGAAACGTGATGTAGACTTAGGGTGTGAATGGCGACATACGGGCGGCGGTACGTTTTTCTAGTTTAATTATCAATTCTGCTCATCTATTACCATTCAACAAGTTTGAACTAATTGTAGTGCGTTTTCTCAGTCTTTCATTTTTTATTAAAATATTAGTATAACATATTAGTTTGTGAAGCAAAACTAAAATACGCACAGGACAGTAGTTACGCACCTATTTTGATACGCATTTTTTTTAAATGAAAAAATTAGATATTTTAATTTTATTGAGATATTTAATTTTGTTCAAAAATATTAAGTTTGATCTTTTAAAATATTTACCACTTATTTAGTGTGAATCGCATTTGTTCTGCAAATATATTTTTCCGCACATACCATGATTTAACCGTACCATGCTCTTAAATCGCTTTTCCAGCATAGCAGAAAATATTGTCACCATTCGAACCCTTATGTTCAAGTTTTAGTGTTTTGTTTGATTCACAAAATATATTTTCTCAAATTTTATTAGCTGATATCTCCTATCCACCTACTATTTACTTTCTGCTTTTACATTTTTCTTGAAAGTAAAAAAAAAAAATACATTTTTCTTTTCATGTAACATCAAGGGTGCATCATTTTACTTGCTTTTTGTCTTGTAAGAAAAATTATTTCATTTACTCTAATCATTTTTTATTTGATTGAATTTTTGGATATAGTTTAATTTCTTCTTTGCATAGTTTTAATGAAGTGTTTTTGGGTAAAAAAAAAAATTCATCGAAGGGAAGATGTATACAGTATATCTATATATATATATATTTATGTCTTGGTATTACAACAACACCCCAACCCCAATATTTAATCAAAATTTTATACATTTTTATACCTAAACTCTTCTTTCACTATCAACCAGAGCATGACTGTACAACAATAACTTCTCCAGCCTCATCACAACCAAAAATCCCCAAATCCCACAAAATGAAAATTCAATAATCACAAAAAAAAAGAGAAGGAAAATTGTTTTTGTATCTTCTAAGGACTTACTCACAACAAACAGGACATCTGATCAATCCATTCTCATTACAATCTGGACATCTTTGAAATCCATACTCTGTTTCTTCTTCTTCTTCTTCTTCATCCTCATAATACACTTTGCAGCTCCCTGAACACGTCTCACACGGCACAAACCGAATATCTCCACAAGCCTCACATTCATTCCCGCATCTTTCGCAGCCTTCTATAAGCTTTTCGAGTGTCCCATTTTCATTCAACTTCTTTATCTCCTCGACTCCTCCAATATACTTGTTCCCAAAGAAAACTCTAGGTAGGGTTATTCCAACGCCATTGTTGAATTCATCCCTCAATAGCTTCTTCAGCTCATCTTTGAAACCCGAATGCATCGATACATCTCGCTCATCGACACAAACTCCTAAGCTTTTTAGTATTACACGAACATTGCAACAGTCTTCGTATGTCTTCCTTATACCTCTAAGGGTTGTGAAGTAAAGTATCAACTTTTCTGACTTTCTTTTGCAGTTTGCTTCTTTTTCTTCTTCATCTGATGATCCGAATTGCGGATTCGATTTCATTTCTGGAACCCGGATATGGAAAGGATGATCATTTGGGAGTTCTTGAAGCGATTTCCTGAAATTCGAAACGATCTCAGGAGGATCCAAATCATCAAATCTGCTTTTGGGTTTCACATTCTCGTGAAACCTTGATTTGGGTCGATCAAACAGAGCAGGACAATCATCATCATCATTACAAGGTTGGATACGAACAACATCAAACGAGAAGCTTCTCAAATGATTCGGTGATGATCTTAATGGACTAACATCTTCAAGACCTTCCATCAATTCCCACGTGTTGATCGTCTCTGGCTCTCCAGGAGGAGTCACAATCGGAGTTTTAGGAACAATCTTAGGGATTTTCTCGTTCATCATACTTGACCAAACCTTGGCTTCCATGATCTTAGCCTGTAAATTACTCTGTTCCTCTCCGTGATGAAACCCATTACCGGAAATTAGCTTCTTTTCGCCCAATTCGTCGGAGAAGAGTCGCTTTTCGTTGACGCCTTCCAAGTGTTTGTGAATATGCCTGAAAGGAGATTCGGAGAGGCTGAGAGATCCGATGGTGGAGGAAGTGAGAGCCACCGTGTGATAGCTATCTCCGGTGTGTTGCGCCGGATGATGAACGTGCATTGAGTAGCTTCGCGGCACAACCACCGGAGATAATCCTCCACGGCAGTTACGGCAACGTTTTCGATTCTTCGAGCTTGCACAACCCATTTTGATTCGGAAATCGATCAATCAAATCAAAAAGCAGAGGAAGGAAAAAAAAGGTTTGATTTTTGGACCGAGATTGACGCAAGGATTAGATTTGGAGACAAAGGGATTTGCTAAATTCGATGAGATGTCATGAATTTTGGCGAGCTTTGTGAAAAAAGGTAATAGCTGGAAACAAAAAAGCGACAGTTAGAAATGCGATCTAGAAAAAGACGAAAGAAAGAGAAAGCAGAGCCTTTTTTTTCTTTTTTCTTATTCTTTTCTTTTCCTTTCCTGAGAAACCGACAGATCGTAAAAAAAGAAAAATGAATATGAAATTCTGTGTTTTTCTTATTTGGACAGTTCCGTCAAAACAGAGATGAGTCGTAGATCAAACAGAGAGGGGGAAATTTGGGTAATTCATGAACGATGAATCGATGGAAAAGTTGAAAATTTTTCTGGGGAAATTTTAGAGAAAGCAAAGAAACTCGAGAGGGACTAACTAGCAAAGCGAATCTCCATGATCATCATCTTCACCTTCCTCTTCGTTGGACGGTGTGGCTGTATGGTCCCACTCTCTATCTCTCTCTCTCTTTAAAAGTTGCAGAGGGAGAAGACTATGGTATGTAAGGAAAATGAAATTTTGTGCATTAAAGAGAGTTTTTTTTTTGTAAGATTTATGTTTTGAATTGACTCTTGCTTTTGTGATGTCCTTTTTTTTCTCACACGATAAAACTTAGTATATTTATTTTATTAAACTGATTCTTCTTTTATTTACTTAGATTAGGAAATCTTATGATAAAAAAGTTGGAAACATATTTGTGTTTTTGACATGATAGGAACATATTTTTGGCAAAAGGAAAAGACTAGGAAATATATTCAACCCTTCTTTGAATTCTCTATCTTCTTCCGGTCACGGTTCTATATATAAACACTAGTTTTAAAGTTTTGAATTTTTTTTTTTTTCATTTCATAAAGATCATTTGAAAATCTAGATTTGGCGTTGGCTTGAACTCGAATTCGAAGTTAATGAATAGATACCTAAGATATTTAGATGCTAGTGAAACAAATTTGATATATAATTAAATAAAAGAAAAAAAAATTTCTACAAGTTTACCATTAAGTTTTGTGGAATGAGTACATATATTTTATCGTGAATACAATGCCTAAGCAAAGTATATTGGTATCCTTCAACAAAAGTAGCAAATTATTAATAAATCTTAATATATTTAGTTTAAATTAAATCAGAAAATGGACTCACCACAATTAGATATATCTAATTCTAACTAAATCAGAATGGAAGTTGTATTCTTAAGTCCAAAATCATTGAAGTTTTGGATAAGCTTAACATATTAATTTATTTAAATAACCCATTAATAAATATAAAATTAATGGTAATTCTATATATACTTACAAAAGTAAGGTTTTATGTATATTCCCATTTCAAAGAACAAGAAAAACTCCTACAATTACTTTCATAACCACAACTAAACAAAATACAAAACGTTAGATTCGCAAACAAATTTTATGTGTTCCTATCAACTTTTTTTTTTTGAACAAATCCTATCAACTTACTTGAATTTTCTTTTTGATTCAAATTTTATTTATTATTATAAAACCAAATTAAGAAGCAATTGACAAAACACATCCCCGTGCCCTTTTGGGATTTCTCACAAAGTTATTAAGATATATTCAAAGATATATGATAAACAAATAATTTTGCTAGACTGTCAAAAGAAAATGGGAACTACAAATATAAAAAAGTTTCACATGATGTGGACTTTAAATAAAGATGGTAAAGATTAAGGAAGGGGATGTGACATTAGTAGTTACGTAACTTTCTCGTGTGGTTAAAAGGTCTTTATCATTTGGTTGTGTGGTAACATCTCTTATCATAACTTCGAATTATAGGCTTATATCATAATCTTTAGATTTTGATGCAATGACCAACGAAATGATGCATCCAACCGCCATGAACAAATAATACGTTCAAATACTATATATGTTCTGAAATAATATGTTTCCAGCGTGAAACAATCACTCACTTTAGATTACCACATATATCCGATCACACGTTAATGGGCTAAAGCTTTAGTCTCATCGTCCTTGTAGTGAATATTAAATAAATAGCTTATTTAGTGAAAGAACTGATGAAAAAGAAAAGTGATAGTTCTTTATTATCTTCTAACTTTTAATAGACAAATAACAGTGGAAGACAAATCCAAACTTGCATTTTGATGAACAAGTAAAACATCATGAATTGAAATCATATTTAGTAAAAATTATTGAAATTGTAAAACATTTTAAACGAAATTTTTAAAAAATTAAACCTCCTTTTTAATTTTGAATTATTTTGCTATATACTAACATAAAAGACTCTTTAATGGGTCGTCTTACTTCTATTTAGCATTAAAGTCATGAGTACAAATTATACGAAAAATTTTATTTAAATACCCTTTTATGGGTCGTCTTACTTCTTTTTAGTGCTCGAGATCTAGGCACTGCATCAATTTAAAATGTATCACCTGTATAAGTCGATCTATAGTTATATGAACTGTTATAATTTATAATTAGAGAGAGTATCAGATTTAACCCATATTTCAAAGTCAAACACCAAATTAATTTCTTTTTTTTTCTCTCTCCAACTTTTGCCATTTTCTCACAATTTTATCCTTCTCACTTAAATTATTAATGAAAATGCTATTATACATCTATTATTTCGATTTTTCTTTAATTTGGCTAAAGTCTCCTTGGACCTTCTAAAAATCTTTTTATTACGAGAATGCCATCTTCTTCAATTTCTTCAACCACCATGAACAACCATGAAAATGGAATAAATGCTTCTCAACCAATTTTAAAGCTGTAATAAGTAAAGATTTGAGCTCATTCACTCATAACCTTCCTCATTTTTTCATAATTTCTTCTCCAAAACATCTGGGCTAAGTTACAATGCCAAAAGTCATGCATTTTTGGTGATTTCTGGTTACTTAACATCTGGGTTGCTTATTTTTGGTGAAATCCTGAGTTCTGGGTGCTTAAAAGAACTGTAGCCGAGCTCAATTTTGTTAAAGGTAATCGTCGCACTTCAATTTCTCCATATTTCAGTTTTCATATCGCGAAAATAGACTTCTCGTGAAGTATACTGAAGTCTACTAGTCAACATAAGGTTATTTTTGCAATTGACTTTTAAAAGTAGACTTCATTAAACCTCACGAGAAGTCTACTCGATATCCTTTGAAAACAAAAAAAAGCATAGTAGACTTCATTTGAAGGCTTAAGAAGTCTACGAAAGAAAAAAAGTTATTTTTGTAGTTGACCGTATTTTGACTTTTTAATGTAGACTTCTTTCTAAAGTCTACTGTTTACGTCTGCACAAGAAGTCTACTTTTGAGTTACTTTTGTAGTTTGACCAAAAACGTATAGGTCATTTTAGTGTTTGACTAAAGTTTTTTAAAAATTAAAAATTCATAAAACTCCGGAAAGCTGCAGTAGACTTCAGAAAGAATTCTAAAAACTGTAGACTTCTTTGGGAAGTCTACTTATATTTTTCGGTCAAACTTAGAAGGAATCTTTTTTTAAGTAGACTTCACAGTGAAGTCTACTCAAAAAATTCAATTGCAAAAATAACCTTTTTTTTTCGTAGACTTCTATTGAAAAAGTAGACTTCAAAAGTAGACTGTCAGAGAAGTCTACTCGTACATGAAGTCTACAATAGAAGTCTACTTTGTTAGTCAATGCATCGGTCAAATGCTAAAGTAACCTTTTTGTCCGGAAGTTTACTTCTGAAGTCTACTAAAGGAAAAGTCAACGAAATGGTCAATTGCAAAAATAATCTGTTTTTTAGTGGACTTCTTTAGTAGATTTCACTATGAAAAAGTAGACTTCTTCGCCAGTCTACGTTTGAAGTCTGCTTTAAAAGTCTACTTATTGTAGTTTTTTTAAAAACGCGTTTTAGGCAAATTTATAAAGTATTTTTTTATTTTTTGGATTAGAAATGCTTTTTATGAAGTGATTGAACTACCCAGTAAATTTCATTTCATTTTATTCAATATTTATTGTTAAATCAGAAGTTTTGATTTTTAAGCTAGTTAGCTTATTAAAGTAGACTTCTCCAGCAGTCTACGGATGAAGTCTGCACACGAAGTCTGCTCGGTATCTTATTTTAAAAACAAAATTACAGAATATATATAAATTATTTTTTTGTATTTTTAGGTTTTGGAATGTGTGTTACCAACTGGTCTAATTACTCAATGAGTTTCATTTGTTTTAAGTCGATATTTATTGTAGAATCAAATTTGTTGATTTAATAGCTAGTTAGCTTGGAAGAATAGACTTCATCTCCAGTCTACAGACGAAGTCTCCTATATAGAAAATTTGTTACTTACATTTTTGCAATAATGTAGTTTGTAATTTTGTTTGCTAATATGGTTTTGTGTGTGTTTTATTACAGAAAATGATCAACTCCATAAGATTGTAGAGTCATTTTTAAGTTCTCTTGTTAATAACACTAACCTCATTCTTCTGTTTTTTTTTTCTTTTTTTTTGGATTTGACATACTTTGTGATTTTAAAACTGATGCAACATTCAGTTACTTCAAAAAATTTGTGACATTGAATAAACATGTAACACCAATTCATTCTTCTTCTATTTTGTGGTTTTAAAACTGGTGCAAAATCAGTCACTTAAAATTTTTATTTAGAATTAGTTTATGGAACTTTTCTTTGCACCATACTCTGAACCATTATATTTTGTCCATATAGAATAATTTGATTATGTTACATATTTGATAAAGATACATAAAAGTAACGGTTGATGACAATTAAAAGACTACTACAGTTGATGATTATTACAGTTAATGACCATTACAGAAAAAATTGATAATCATTACACAAAAAAAGATCATGAGCAAACAGAAGATCAATTATTTACTTATTGGGTTCTGTTTTGTAAATGAGCTTAATTGTTGTGTTGGGCACTTGGGCCTGTTAGGACAAAACTCTCTACCCGTCTCGATGTCGATGGTGGAGAAAATAGAGATGACGGTGAAGAATTTTTGAGATTTGTGAGATACTACAAATGAAAGAAGTCAACTTAAGAAGTCTGCTTTCGAAATCAACTCAAGAAGTCTGCTTTCGGAGATGACAGTGATGAATTGTTGAGATTTGTGAGATACTGAAAGGGAAAGGAGTAAAAATTAAACATCAACCCAAGTAACAAATCTAATAAAGAAACTCATAATCACAGATCTGATTACTAAACTAAATCAAATTAGTTCTGACACTCAGATCTTAGTACATTATGAATAAAAAAAAAATTCAAAGTGGATCCCAATTAAATAAAACCAAAATTTCTGGACAAAACATCAGCTAATAAGTAAAAAGAAGAAACTTGAAAAAGCTAACAATTTGAACCAGACATCAAAGCCATACCCAGAAAAAGCTGCACGGCGGTGAGGAAGTCGACGGTGGACCTCTTTTGTTGCTCACTATGTTGAGGTCACCTACAGTGAAGATCAAACAAACGTTTTCCTAAAAGCAAAAAGCAGAGTATAATCTAAAGAGAGATTTCTAACCTGAAACAGCATAGAAAAAGACCTCGTGTACAGCTCGTTCGCAAGCAGATCTAAAAAAATCGATTTTCTCGTTGAATCTGAAACAGAGGGAAGCGCCGTTTTAGAGAGAGAGGTTTGAGTTTTCATTTTTACAAAATTAGGGTTACAAACGTGGGCTTCATTTATATAGGGAGGTACAAATTTTGGTTAAATGAATAATTTTTGGTTCAGAATTGTTGGTTCAATTTTGGTTTATGTATTGGTTAAATAATTATTTTTGATTTTTTTGGTTAAGATAAATATTTATCGGTTTTGTTTAGTTTCTCTTGGTTAAAGGAAGTTATTCCCGGTTTAATTTCAGTTTAAATTTCGATTAGATTAATTTATTCGGTTAAGTAGACTTCAATATAGAAGTCTACAACTTTTAAAACTTAAATAATAATTTTACTTCTACTTAATTTAAAAACATACATTTCCATTTACCAATATGAAAAAATAATTTCTGTACATTTGGGTTACGATTACGGAATTTATGAATATAAATTTGATACCAAATAATTTTTAAAAAATTTTAAAATTAAATTTACATATTTAATTATTTAGTAGATTTTATTTCGATAAAATGAAGTCTACTATTAGACTTCTTTTTCACTTTAGTAGACTTCGTCATGGTGTAAATGGTAATTAGGACATCCGTTTTTTGTTTACTCATACAGGTTTAAATGGTCTTTTCACTACCCTTTAAGTTATTTCTGCTAAATGTTTTCTCAGAGATCTACTTTTGTATTCAAAATCAAGTTTTGGGTTATTTTTAGCAAAAACCCTTTATAATTATCATCCTCACATTCATATTCTTTTTTTTTTTACTGGCTTATTGTAGCTTCTCCTTTGATATTTCTGTTTTGACGTGAATCTTGAGTGGGACTCGAAAGATTGTGTCCCATTCTGAATAGCTGTCTCCACAAATTAAGTCGTCACTTGTTCCCATTTCGTCATTTTTTGCTTAATCTCTTTCTCTTGTGTTGTTGTCACTGTCAACGATCCATCTTGTTCTCATTCTCCTTCTTGATTTTAGAGCTGATTTCTTGTAACTCAATCAACGTCTTTATCACCTCTTGCTTATAAATTTGGGAAAAAACCTTAAAAATACCTGAAGTCTTAAAAATTTGTCAGAAGAATACCTGACCTATTTTGGCTTCCCAAAAAATACCCAACTTATTTTTGAGTGTTGATTTAATTTCCATACATTCAAAAACTGCTATTTTCACTCTCCGTTTTTAATTCCGTTTATCCGTTAAACGGAAACACTAAAACGGTGTTAAAAATTTAACACCACGTGTTATTATTGTAGGTGAAAAGACCAAATATAACCCCTGCTCGTCTTCTCTCATGTTCTTCCCCAAAAATCGATTTTTCCCCAAATTAAATCCTAATTCGATTTTCTCCTAAATCAAACCTTAAATCGATTGTTCCCCAAATCAAAGCCAAAAGCAAGGTAAATTGAAATACCCAAAATCGATTTTCTCTCACGAAATTGATCTTTTTCCTCGAAGTCGAACTTCGTTCTCACGGTGACTTCGTTTAGCTATATGAGACGAAGATTTTTGAGAGTCGGAGGATGAGGTCAGGTATAGAAATTTATAAAATTGGGCTGTATACTCTGGTTATGTGTGTCGATTATGAAGTTTGGTTTGTTAGTATATCAAATTTCTTCTTCGATAGAATATGAGATTTTTGAGTGACATCTCATATTTATCTTTCGATAATGCAGCGTTACCATAAAAATCAATTTGGAGGGCTTATGTACATCAACTATTCTCAGGGTGTAAACAGGAGAATTTGTGAAGAAGGGATTACAGTCGATCCAGATTTTGTGACTTGGAGCATCTTCGATTTGTGAAAAACATAACTTAAGAGTGTGATGAAATCGACAGAGTGGATGAGAAGTGTTACGATGAGTGAAAGAAGCTAAATTGCGAACACACCACATAGAGAAGAGAATAAAAGTGAAGAAAGAAAAATAGAATTAGAGTTCTTCAATTTGGGAAACACTAAATATCTGTTGAATCAATTTTGAATGGGTAATAGAGGTCTTTTCACATACAATTAACACATGTGGTGTTAAATTTTTAACAGTGTTCAAGAATTTCCGTTTAGCTGATAAACAGAGGTAAAAATGAGAAGTAAAAATAGCAGTTTTTGAATGTATGGGAATTAAAACGACACTCCAAAATACGTTGGATATTTTTTGGGAAGTCAAAATAGGTCATGTATTTTTCTGGCAAATGTTTAAGACTTTGGGTATTTTTAAGGTTTTTTCCCTATAAATTTCCATGGAGGACATAACCTTATCATACCAATGGTTTTTTTATTATTAAAAAAAGACTGTTATTGACTTATTGATAAAGACAAAAAAATGGCAGAGATTTGATTTGCCTTGCAACCAAGAACGTCCAAGATCTTTCTTTTATTCGTTGCTTAGCTTTCCAAATTTGCTAATCTTTGATTCTACAATACCCATTGCGTGAAATATAATTTCTGCATTGCTGTTTTGAAGTCTTTCAGAGTTTTAGATGAAACCATGCATTGATGAGTCAGTGCATCTCTCTTCTATTAAAGCTTTCAATTTGTCAAAGAAAAGCCCTTCAATTATATTCTTGTGTCGTCGCCAGAGACTTCATCTCGAGGTGCGATAACATTTCGAATATCGAACCTCCAGAAGAAGTCACCGGGGACAAAACTAGAGTCTTTTTGATTGCTTCTGCCCTGCCGGGACAACTGATTTCCTACGCGTGGGAGGGACCGAAAAATACATGCCCTTATCAATAAACTAAACGGACACCCAGGCAAAAGCGTGGTTTAACGGACCCACCTTGCTTCTCAGTATAACCCGCTATCTCGTTTTAGATCTT